>NC_142950.1:16092261-16104761 GCF_046866305.1 Octopus bimaculoides
GAAACCATTGTTGTTATTATTATTATAATTATTTGCTGATGAACACGACAGAAGGATTTTCGAAGCCGCGTAGTAAGTCTTGTTTAAAACTTTAGTTTACAACCGTTTGTTACTTCTTTTTTGTTTAAACATTGTTCCGGTTTGTCAATAGAAATACTGGGTACCTAGCAATGGGTTCCTGTGTTTTTTTAGCCCCTGGCGGCGCTATATTTGGCCCAAATAAATTTGGTGGGTGTTTTAATGCAATATAAAATAAACAAGGCAGCGGAATGCATCTCGGAAGATTTAAGAAAAAAAACTGCCACTCCGCAAAAAATAATAGAGGAAAAAGAAAGAAAGATAGTATACTTTAAATGCGTATGACGGAAAAGTAGGACATCCGAAATAGCTTCGAACAGGAACATCAAAAAGGCCTTCAGCGAAATTTCAATAGATGTGGCTCACTTAGAGAGAGGGGGGAAGTTTGCCAGCATCGAGCTTCTCTTTAAAAGTGAGGGCCGCTAGCGAAAAAAAGCAGTGTTACCCCGTTTGACTGAGGAATGGGTCCTATATCCCACCTACCTCTCGAAGAAAACGACTAGAATTGGGGTAAGTTGTGTGCCACCGGGTGTAAGCGTGAAGTCGATCGTTGCTTGTGCTGTGCGGGATCCAGATGCACTCTTGGAGGTAAAAAGAAGCAGCAGGGAGAACTGGTGTGGGATCAACTTGGGGATATTAATTCATGTGAAGCCAGAGAATATCGAGAAGATCCCAGACCTGATCCAGCTACTCAACTGGGTAGACCTGCGTGTCGTCGTAGAAGAGAGGAGGCCCAGATGTAACAAATGTGTGTCCACAAGCCACCAAAATTTTGTTGGCTCTCATAGCCCAAAACAAGCAAACTGAGAGAAAGAGTGCAATTTATGACACTAGCAATCTTAAGGATAATCTAATGTTAATGCGATTACCCCTCAAATTATACAATTATATTCACAGGGAGTTTCCACATGCAACGGGAAGGACAAACATTGGCGCCATCAAGAGGCTTTTAGGCGGTTTCCCAGAGGAACCCGAGCCGGAGCCCGGGTCACCGGGCTGCCAACAGCTGCAGGAGGATAAGTAACCCAGTTACTCTTTTCTTTTCCTCAAACCTTTGTCAGAGTAGGATGCATAAATGTTCGCGGCCTGAGGTCGTCTTGGAAGCAAGGTCGCTTTTTTCAAAGGTCGCTAGATTTGGATGTAATAGCAGACAGGGAGACCAGGATTTCCGACACACGCGATCTTGCCCTGATTTTTGACGATTATGAGATCTAGGCATCGCTTAGTCGGCCCGGAATGGGAGGCGGGGTGGCACAGTGCTGTTGAGGAAAGGCCGGGATCTCGAAGTTCGGACGATCTTCCTGGACTCGGAAGGTAAGCTGCTGGTCCTGGAGGTAAGCACCTGGACAAGGTGGGGCTTGCTGATAGAAGAGTGGGGAGTAAAAGCCTCACAAACTTGCTCAGCCGCTTCCTGTTGGCTGACAGATACCATCTGTATTTCCCCAATGCACAGATGTGGACATGGGCGGACTGCATCGGGTCTTCCTGATGTAGATAGAGTATTTAGTAGGCCTGTAGATAGAAGTAGTATAATTGTCCACGTTTCAAAGTCATCGGCTACGCGGACCATAATTTTGTGATTTATACGGTCGACATAGATAGGATGTATAGGCAGGGTCCCAGATACTGTAAGCTGAATACGTCCTTCCCGGCGCATCAAGGTTTCAGGGACCGGGTTAGCAAGTTAGTCCATCGAGAGTTGGCGGGCGCAATTGTCAGCAGCCTTTAGTGGATAGCCACGAAAAGGGGCTATTAGAGTAGAGGCGGTAGGCTTTAGTAAGGAAATAGCGTTAGAGGAATCATGAAGAGAGGAAGACTGCTGGTTCGAGACAAGCTCTACAGACACGGAAGTATTGTCAGAAGGATATGTCCGAGGTGTACGCAGGACGATGAAACTGTTCTGCATGTACTCGTCCAGTGTCCGTGCATTACTTACCTGTGGAGCTTTGTCGAACAGCTATTGTCACATGTATGACGGATTCGGTTATCAGCTGAGTCCATCGTGAGGATCGCTCCGCCGCCTTCTTTTGGTCGGGTTGCCTGGTTGCTATCGCGAAAGGGGTAGTGTGGTGGACGAGACTTAAGACAGACACTTTCCTCTTCGGTCGATCCCTCATCAACTTTTTCAAGTTCCACTTGAAAAGGAAAGTGAGGGTGGAGGGGAAGTACTGCCCTCCCCCCACCAGGAAGTTTGTTAAAATTTGGGTGAATATTATCTAAATGGCTCGCGTGGATGGGCCTAGTCTGAATATTCATCTGTAAGCCGGAGCAGCTGAGGGTAAGAGGGGTGACTACCTGGCGTACCCTTGGCAGTCGAGATGACAAGGATGTGTGGAGTGTCTGGTTTGCCCTAAGTGGAACTCCCCTCTATAGTGGAATGTTGTTTTATTTTTATTTTTGTTTTTATTAACACGTTTTCTGTTTTTTTTTTAAATCCCACTTGTCCCTTATTTTTTTTTTATGAAAACCTTCAGCATATTTTGCTGGATATGATGGAAAGTGTCAGCTGTCCACAAACAGCAGACTAAGATGGCACTTATTTACTGACCATGCTTCAAGAATCCTGCGGGTAAGTCTTGCTGTTTCAAGCAATGATGATTTCAGTAGGTGTTCTATCTTTACATTTGTGCAATCGTTTTGAGTTACATTAGTGTTTCAGTGCTGATACTTCCAAGTGCGCCAATCATTATCCGTATCACACCCAGTCTCTTCAGTACCCACAACATGCTTATTTCCCACTCTGATTCATCATAGTTGTTCATTTCTTTTCTTCTTTCTCTTCGATCTTGTGGTCACTGGGACATGCTATATCGATTATCAAACTAGTTTTTTCTTTTTTGCTCAACACAATAATATCAGGTTTCCGATGTCTGATCTGATGGTCGTCCTGAATCCTTATATCCTACAAGATTTTTTATCTTCGTTGTCTCCTTCTGAGATTTGGTCATACCACGCCTTTGATCTTTCTAAGCCATAATTTCCACAGAGCTCCCAATGGGTCATTCTTGCCACATTGTCATGTAGTCTTTTGTATTTGCGTTGTGCCAATTTCAGGCATTCACTAACAATGTGCCATACTTTTTTACTCATCTCCCCATAAATTCATTATTATGACAGAATTGTTAGCACACAACGCAAACATGCTTAGCGGCATTTCGTCTGTCTTTATGTTCTGAATTCAAATTCCGCCGAGGTTGACCACACCTTTCATCCTTTCGGGGTCGATAAAATAAATACTAGTTGAACACAGGAGTTGATATAATCTACTTATCCCCTCCTCTCGAAACTGATCCCCTCCTCTCGAAACTGATCCCCTTGTATCAAAATTCCAAACCATTACTATCTTTTTTTTTTATTTAGTAATCTTATTTTTATCACATTCTTTCATTGCACTACCGAGCGCAGTTCTGTGTGCCTTGAGTATATGCTATGGTTTGTTTTGGCGTCGTTATTTTTAATATACTGAAAATGTTTTACGTAGGATGTGTACGGTGCCTTGTAGTGCTATGATATATACTGTAGCTGCATGTTATATATACTCGTAAGTCCTGGTGTTTTTGGTTATCTATGTGTCTGTATGTTTTTAATCATACTTAATGCACCTATTATTATATAGATTGTCTCTGTTTTTAGGCTCTACATTCGCATTATTTCTATTTTCAGATCTTTGTATTTTGAAAGTTTCCCCCGTTTTATTATTTTTCTTTCTCTTGGTGATCTCATACAACTATATCCAGTTTATTAGCCTTGATCGCTCTATCTGTGTGTATTGGCATATCCCGGCGTATGGTTGCTCTGTCAGAATCTATGACCATTTCTGGGATATGCCTATACCATATTTTCTCTCTTGCCATTCCATATTGTTGGCATAGGTTCCAGTGTATGTAGGTTCCGACTCTGTCATGCTTCTGGATATATTTCTTCTTAGCTAGGACTGGGCATCCAGAGACAATGTTATATTGCTTCTTCGTTACGACATATTCTGCAGTTATTAATTCCAATTCTCTTCATTATATGTGTTTGTGCTTTCTTGTGGGGAGGCTTCGATAAGTTAGAAACTCCTCTGTCTCTGCTTTAATTTCTGAGCTTCTCAACCACTGTTGGGATTTTATTTTGTCTAGTTCTTTTCTGTTTAGCTTAACCTTAGTATTAACCACGTAAGGGCTTTTCTTGCCCTCTTTTTGTTTTGATACTTTGTTGTTCCAGATTTAATTTAGATTTAAGTTACTTTACAGCTTTTGTAATTTGCTCCTTTTCTTCATAGTTGTCTGGTAATATGACCGTTTTCATGTATTTTTCGGCTTCCTTAAAGATAGAAAACTGTTTTCTTTTTTTTTTTTTTTTTTTTTTGCTCCTATTTTGTGGCTGTTTGTATCAGTTTTCCTTGATTCTCACTTAAATATTTTTGTAGTTTTACGGTGATTATTTTATAGTAGTTTTCTAGGTGTATAAGGTCCCTACCACCTTCAGTTTGTTGTATATGTAACCTTTCTACGTCAGATATTGAGTGGTATATTCTAAATTCCATCATCATTTTTCTTGTTTTCCTGTCTAGTTCATTCAGTGTCCAATAACTAATATTGTAACAGTAACTTATAACTGGGACGGCTAGAATGTTCATATCTATTATCCTGTTTCTCGCATTGAGCTCTGTTTTAAGTATTAATCAACTCGTCTATAGTGTTCCTTCCTTATCTTTTCTTTCATTTCTGCATGTTGTAATCTATCTAGTTTATTGATTCCTCAGTACTTGTACGTCTGGTTTTGGTCTGATTCTGTTATTTCGTTTACTTTATCTAGTGTGATATTGTTACTCTTAACTAGCTTTCCTCAGGGTTGCTTTTGTACATTTTCCAAAGCCGAATTTCATGTTTATTTGTTTGGGAAATCTATGCACTGTCTGTAGTAATGTTTCCTGTTGTTTATCATTTGCAGCATAAAGTTTTAGATCATCCATATACAACAGAGGATTAATTTTTTATCGCAGCAGTTGTATCCACATCTAGTTCTGTTTAGCATGTCAGTTAAAGGCGTCAGTGCCAGACGGAAAAGGAGTGGCGACAGCGAGTCTCCTTAGAATAATCCTCTTCTAATAGAGATGGCTTTAGTTTTTTAATAATGTCCTCCTTTGTCATGAGCTACAGCACTGTTTGTCATTTATTCATGACATGTTTTACATATATTATTATTGTTGATACTATCTTGTTCATGGCTAGTGTTTCTAGGATCCATGTGTGGAGAATATTGTCAAAAGCCTTTCGATAATCGATTAAACTTATGCTTAGGCATTCTTTTTTTCTAGCTATATTCAGTTACAGGGGTATTTTTTTTATTATTATCATTGCCTTTGCACAGCTTCTAACGCTGGAGATGTACTATAGTGTCAGCTGTTTACTACCAGTGAACTAAGGTAATACCTCTTATTTTTCGAGCATCTTCTGGAGTATTCGAGCGGTTCCAAGCAGTACTGTTTTCTGCAAGTGCTCCACCCTTATTGCAGCTCCTATTTGTTCCACGTACTTCTCGAGATTTTTGCTCAGTTCCCAGGGCTCCAACAATTATTGGTACTACAGCTACGTTTTTCATCGTCCACAACTGCTAAATTCCCCAAACTAACCTGTCATATCTCTCAAATTTTCTTTCTTCCATATCGCATACCTTGTTGTCAGTTGGGCATGCTATATCTATGATCCAGCATAGTTTGCTTTCTTTCTCCATTAAGACTATGTTTGGCTTCCTATTCTCTATCTCATGGTCGCACTGAATCATAAAATCCCATAAGATCTTTGCATTTCTATTTTTGACGATGCCTTCAGGTTTGTGGTCGTACCATTTTTTTTTTTTGCTCTGTCAAGTCCATACTTGTTGCAAAGTGTCCAATGGACAAGCCTGGCTATATTGTCGTGGTGTCTCTTATATTCCTTCTGGGCTCGTGGCGTACATTGGCTGGTAATATGCCATACAGTTTCACCATTTTGTCCACAGATTCTGCACTTATCACTTTCTAATGTGTTGTCTACTCTATATTTTATGTAGTTTGTTCTTAGTGCTTGCTCTTGGGCAGCACAGATTAGAGCCTCCGTTTCCGGTTTTAAATCACTTTTAGTCTTCCACAGCCATCTTTTTTCTTTGTCTGTCTTATTTTCAACATCTCTATGAAATTGTCGATGCATTCTTTTCTTTACCCACCTATTTTCAGTTTCATTCGTTTTCAATTTCTTGTACAGTGCTTTATCTTTGCAATCTTTCATCCTACACATGCCTGACCTTCTTACTTCTAGTAATTGCGGTTCTGTGGCATTTTTTTCATACCATGCTATGTTGTTTTCTTCTGCTCTAATGCTGTGCTCGCATCCAATGAGTCCTTTTCCTCCTCTTTTTCTTGGTACATACAGTCTGTCTGTGTCACTTTTTGGGTGGAGTTACCCATGTCTAGTTGGTAACTTCCTTGTCTTTCTATCTAAGCTCTTTAGTTCGTCTACTATCCATGCAATTAACCCTGCTCCATATCTAAGGAGTGGAACCGCCCAGGTGTTGATAGATTCGATCTTATTCCGTCCATTTAATTTCGACTTATGGATCAGTCTCAGTCTGCGCAAGTACTCCACCTTAAATTTTTCTGTCATTTCTTTCTCCATCAATTTATCCATTTCCAAAATCCCCAAGTACTTATAGCCCGTCTCTTCTATCTGCTTCATAGACTCCCCCGATGGTATCGTTAATCCGTCCATACATTTGATTTTGCCCCACTTCAATACTAACACACCACACTTTTTCAGTCCAAACTCTCTTCTGATATCAGCACTGAAGGTATATACGGTATCAACGACGGAATTGACTTCGGCTTCATCTTTGCCATTAAGTTTGAGGTCATCCATGAATAACCAATGGTTGACTTTTGCTTTCCCTAGAATCAGTGTTAGTGGTATCAAGCACAGTACAAAGATGCTAATTTCTACTGTCCCTAAAGTTCTTCCGTATGCTGTCAGGTCTGTCCTCCAATTCGCCATACTTTTTCCAAGCAATCGCTCGATATTCAATGCAATACCTATTAGGTTCATACACTCCATAATTCAAGAATATGGGATCATATCGTATGCCTTACGATAGTCGATCCATGACATGGCTAAGTTACTTTTCCTCCTCTTGCAGTCTCGGAGTACAGTTTTGTCTGTCAGGAGTTGATCCTTGGTACCTCTGCACTTACGCTTGCAACCCTTCTGCTCATGTAGCAGGACTCCATTTCCTCCAGGACATTGATTCTGCGAGTATTCCAGTCAAAAACGTCCACATCAGTGGCAAACAGGATATCAGCCTGTAATTGTCTACCGCATTGCCTTTTTCGATGTTCTTCAGGCACAGCACTGTCCTAACCAATGTCAACCACTCTGGTGTTACTTGGTCGGCATTTAACAAGGTGTTGAGTTGCGCAGCTATTCGTGCATGGCACTCACCAAATGTTTTGATCCAGTAGCCTTGAACTCCATCTGGTCCCAGGCCTTCCATTTTGTCACTTATTTCCTTCATTTTGTTACTTATTTCCTTCACTTCCCAAACTAAAATTATTACTTCTGCCTGTTTTGGATAGACTGCTGTTTGTTTCAGTTCTTGCAACCATTCAGCATCCTTCTTGTGCTCCTTACCTTTGCTCCAGATGTCACCTAAAACCTTTGACTTTGAACGTCACCTGGTATCAGCTTTTCATCTGTACACTCTCCATTTCTTCTGATCTACTCTGAATAACCTATTCTGCTGGTAACTCTTCATTCTTTGATCGTATCTTACCATTTTTGCTTTCTTTGCAACGAGGCGCTGTTTCAATTCCTCCACTACTACTTTCAGGCCATTTCTTTCAATATTATACTTCCTTTTCAGTGCCCTGTATTTTTGTTCGCTTTTAAGCTCCCCTTTCTCTTTTCGGTCTAACACAGAGATGTCCTTCGAGAGCATGTCTAACCCTGCCTGGATTCTTCTTTCCCACCATGGATCTTTTCTTTTGTCACTCCCATTATGTTTTTTTTTCTTGACATCGACACCCACATTTTCTGCTACAACAATACTTGCTGCCTTGATCAAATTATTTGTTTCTCTGATGTTGTTTGATCTGATGTATTTCAAAATTTCATTGACATTTTTCGTTTCTTGGTTCAATTTCCACCGATCAACCTTTTAAAGGTTGCAAATAATGTCGCTATCGTTCTCCTGTAATCTTACCTTTATTCTGTCTTAGACTGTCTTTTGTTCATCTGTCATGTCGCCATTAGTTTTATTGTCTTCTTTTAGACCATCTATATGTCTCTCATCAAGTAAACTACCACCGCTCCTTTCCTGTGCTATGGCATTACTCTTATTAGTAAGAACTGTATTTTCATCGTTATCTCTGCTGCTATTTTCCATGACCCGTCTTTTGATAGCTTCGAGCTCTACTTCTGTGAACTCAACAATTTTTCTTATTGCTCTAGCTTGGTCACATGGTCTCTGTTCCATGAGTTGAAACAATCTCTTTTCTCTCCATTGATCATACATACATTGTCGTTAACCCCTAATTTGAGCATCATTTTCATCTACCGGGCTGCTCAGGTAGTAACACTTCATGACCACAGCATTAATTTGCTTGCTCCATCTACGCCGTATGTGGTGGTCCCTTTCTGGATATCGAAAGACTGGGGCCGGAACAGAATCTCTGAGCCTACCGGGTGCAACACTGTCCCCATCAAAGGCTTCAGTTTCGTTACCACCGTTATTCACAATATTTTGTTTTTTCATTGTCTCTCATATGAGGTAGCGATTATCACGTTGCGCAATTACCAGTGTTTTTATTGTGACACCAGCGCTAGATGTATTATTAATCAGCCCATTATGTGGCTCCACTCGTTTTCTTTCATCATCATCATCATCATCATCATCATTATTATTATTATTATTATTATTATTATTATTATTATTATTATTATCATCATCATAGATATCACTGATATTATTGTTTTTTATGTGTAGCAGCAGCAGTAGCTGGCGTGGGGGTAGTGGTAAGGGTGGCAGTTGGGCCTCAGATTCCCGTGCTATCATAATAGTAGTAGTTGTAGTATTATTAGTAGTATTTAGTATCAGCAGCTGCAGCATATTAATATTATTTTTATTTTTATTTTTATTTTTATCATTATCACCATCGCCACCGCATGACGACAACGATGTTGATGATAATTAAGATGAGAAGGAGTAGGATGACGATTTCGATGATGCTATTGACGTTTATGATGATGCTGATGATGATGCTGATGAGGCTGATGATAACGAAGACAATGCTCATGAAGATGACGACAACAATGTTACACTTTTGATGACGCTGTTATTACTGTTGCTGTTGATGATGACGAGGAGAATGGTAGTGATGATGATGATAATGATGATGTTGATCATCATCATGTTGCTATTCTTATTCTTTAATCATTACTCACATTCCTTTTTATGCGTCACAAGTGACTGGATGTCCAATAAACTTGACGCTTCCCCTTCATGCCATAAATAACCAACACTCCCAGGTTTAGTTCCATACCTCTGGTTTCGTATTACAAAATGTCATCCAAAAAGTCACTTTTAATTTCATTCCTGCACTTGTATTACTATACACTTCTTCTTCTTCTTCTTCTTCTTCTTCTTCTTCTTCTTCTTCTTCTTCTTCTTCTTCTGCAAACAATTAAACAACACATCAAATACAACGACTGGCGAATGAATAAGATTTAATGAACAATCCGTTCATATAAAAACGGGTGAATATGGCCCGTAATTACGAATAGAGTGCGAAAGTTAATAATTAAGCACCTACCATGCCGTGGTCACTCTTAAGGGGCCAGAGTAAGTCTTCGAATCCCAACGTGTCTAGAAAGCCCCAAAGTGTTAAACCTAGTTAGAAATATAAGCGTCCAAAGCTTTCTGAAATCCCATCTTTTTGTCAAGCATATACGAAGGTGTGCTGGTCTCTAAGAGTCTTGCGAAAGGGCTGGTTGGAAGCCCTATCTTCCCAGTTCTTTTACAGGGCTTAGAAAAACTGAAGGACCGCTGCAATAAGTGTGTGATTCTCAGAGGGAAATATGTTGAGTAGAAACATAATTAGATTACCTGATCCTCCTGTATTTTATACCCAAAGTCAGGTCGTTTCAGTACCCCATTGTACTGTTATATAGTTCCTGATATAAGGCGGCGAGCTGGCAGAAACGTGAGCACACCAGGAAAAATGCTTAGCGGTATTTCGTCTGTTTTTAAGTTCTGAGTTCGAATTCCGCCGAAGTCGACATTACCTTTCATCCTTTCGAGGTCGATAAATTAAGTACCAGTTGCATACTGGGGTTGATCTAATCGACTGCCCCTCCCTCTTCAAAAATTTCGGGCCTTGTGCCTAGAGTAGAAAAGTATATAGTTCCTGATATACGTCAACCAGTTTTGTGTCACACGTTCGTTGGTAGTTCCTCGTTCTTCCACATCATGAATTTCTTTTGCCGCTGCCCGTGCATCCGGGACTTTTTTTCCACAAGTAACGTAAAATGGCTCTAACCGCAATTTTTTTCACCGCTTATTATCAATGATGTGTAATAAAAAATAAACAATTAATGTTTATATGTTATATACGAAAATCAAGAATAACCAATTCGGAGACGCCTGGACAACAATTTGTTTCAAATTAAGGAGATACAAGTTGCCAAAAATCATCAGTGAAAATCTGAAACCTGGTACTGTACTGCACCTATGTAAGATAGATACAGATGAATGGTAAATATCCCCCCTGGATAGATACTTAGTCTCTGCAAGTAATTTTCCCTGTATCTTTTGGCGCCCGAGTTTGTTAGCTATTAATGATGCTGTTGTTGAGGAAGACGATGTAGTTTATCAGCTTTACGATGATGATAATGATGATGATGATGATGATTATGATGTTGATGTTGTTGTTGTTGTTGCTTTCCTTCTTCTTCTTCTTCTTCTTGAGGATAATGTTCTGGTTTTGGTACAGTGTTAAAATATACGAACATAATGTTAATAATATTCTGTTTATTTTTCTTTTATTTGTTTCAGCCACTGGACTACGGCCATGTTTGGGCAACGGCTTGAAGTGATTTAGTCGAATAGATCGACTCCATTACTTATTTATTTAAAATCTGGTATTTATTCTATCAGTCACTATCGCCGAATCGCTAAGTTAAGCGAAAATAAAATAAAAACACCACTGGTTGTCAGTCGGTGGTGGGGAGCCGAACACAACAGAAACACAAAGATACACATCGATACACTCCCACATGGACATATCCATTCACACACTCAACATACTTCGTTCAGTTTCCATCAACCAAATCCACTTACAAGGCTTTGCTCGGCCCTTGACTATAGTAGAAAACACTTGTCCAATGTGCTACACAGTGGAACCGAACTCAAGACAACACAAAAGAGAGAGCAAGCTTCTTACCTGCAAAGCCAGATATTAGTGAACTCGAAAGCCATTGGATAGTTGTGAAATAAGCTATTTCTTTTCTTTCTTCAGCTGTTTCACTAATTGTTACCCACAATGCACTGCTAGAGACCAATCTTATATAGAGAGTTGTGCGTTATACTTGGTTGTCACAGCTGGATTGCTTTTGAATAGTTATTAAAGTTTAATTTTCTGGTTTTTCACTGATACAATTAACATCGTCACCGTCAGTGCCACCACATCGCACCAACACCATCACATCACGCCGACACTATACACCGCACCGACACCAGCAACTCTATTTGTACAATATCTGTTTAAAAATCAGAAAATTAAACCAAACAAAAAATAATACAAACGATAAATAAATTAGAAAATCAAATTAAAAAAAGTAATGGAATAAACTACTAAAAGACTAATAAAACACGTATTCTATTTGTATAGATATATGTATATTTTGTTTCTCTTATCTAATAGCAGCCATTTTTTTCTTTTCATCTATCCCAGCATTCTCTGGGGTATTTTCGTCCATTTTCGTCTCCACTTGCTGTTGTCGGACGGCGATGGAAATACCCATCAGCAATATTCTTTTCAAAGATATTTTGCCAAGGTTTCACTTAATTTTCTGTCCATTCTGTAAAAGTTTAGCCAGAGTCTTTTCAAAAGAATTATTTTCATTGAAATGTCAAATCGGCTGCTATGTTTAACTACAGCCATTGATCTAATAGTAATATGATCTGGAAGTAAAAGCCGCTTGTACTACCTCGCTGTCTTTTGTGTGCCAGCAGAGCACACCGGTTGTAAATGTGCGTGTTACTCAGTTGGATACCAACAGTTTGGCTTACGGTTTATGTATGCGTATAAATATACACACATGCGTAAATACAAACAACATACATACATACATGCATACAAAGATACATAATACTCAAACACATACGCAAATTACACGCATAGACACGCACTC
>NC_142950.1:16109761-16114761 GCF_046866305.1 Octopus bimaculoides
CTTCATGAATGTTTCTATAGCACTAACTTTCATATTACTTGAAATTACCAGGCCGTCGTCCTTGTACAAGCCTGAACTGTTGGAGACTCAACACCTCTTGGGGTTATCCTGTATATCTAAAAAAAACTTCCAGTAGGACCTGCTACATTAGCTCCATCATAAGTCACCTCTGTAAACATCTAAAACCTAGATCTCTATTCTGAGTGAATTGTCACCTGTCGCTTAGTGACCTCGCTATGGAAGGAAGGAAATTTATGAGATCAATTTCGTGAAATTGCGGGCTGCTTTGACCTCGATAGAGTAGAATCAGTTGATAATAGTTGAGTTAAATATCTATTAGACAAATACGGTAAACTTTTTAATGTCAGAATTGATGACATGAAGATGTGCTTATTATGCCTACGTCTCTTTTAGACGTCTTAATCAGCTTGCGTTTAAGAATGAAAAATAAATTAGCTTTGTGGTCCTTAAGAGTAGTGTAGAGAGGTCACATAAGGAAGCGATACATATAGTCTTCTATAGTTAACATAGAAGCAAGCCCTTTCCCGTCAATGCTTATATCATAAATTTTTTTTCTGCTCACTCAAATCCTCACGCATTACATCTAACAGCGCAGTAGATGGCTGTTGCTTATAACATGATTATTTTTTTCTGAAAATTTACCTCCTACGATAGAGCTATCGAGATATCTATGCGTTGAACATACACCATATTCTATCAGCTTACCCACCTTAAATAATCAGTATTGGCCTAGCTACTGCTTTGGAAGCAAAACGACAACTAAATAAAAGACAATGAAACATGAATGAGTAGTTATATTTCACGTATGGCTACAAAGACCCAAAATTACACGAACACGAACAGACACACAGACACGCACACACACACACATATGTACGTGTGTTTGTGTATGTTTATGTATGTGTGCATGTTTCTATGCATGCGTATATGTATGTACGTATATATCTAAGAGCGTACATACACACATACATATCTCTGTAATTATGAAATAGGTATATACAAATACATACATGTATGTATACGTGTGTGTGCCTTTAACAATATTTACCAATAAACCAATATTCAAGCTCGTGTACCTGAACCACAATGTATATAGAATCCACATATAGGCATCTTAAATGGTCTTAGCATAAATATATAGACATATGTGTGCGTGAGTGTGTGCATGTGCATGTGTGTGGGTATGTGTGTACACGTGTGTGCTTGCGGGCGCACGAGTTTCCTTATATATATATATATATATATATATATATATATATATATATATAGGTGCGTATTGCAAATAATTGTATGTGTGTGTAGAGATGTATTTGTCTACATATGCGTGTGTGTGTGTGTGTGTGTGCTGTGTGCGGTCTGTGCGTTCCATTATATGTATATACATACAGAACTGCACATTATTAGGAATGAATGTATAAATATATGCGTTTGAACGTATATGTACGTATATATATATATATATATATATAGAAATGAATATAACTATAATATACATACATAATACACACACATATATACAAACACACACACACACACACACACACATATATATATAAACACTTACATCTATTGTACACATAACTACCGTGTATTATATTTTCGTTTATCATATCTTTTATGATCTATATTCACACGCATACGTATACATTAAGAGCTACGTATACACACACTTGTGCGTGTGTATAAATGTATGTATATTCATATATAACTATGTATGTATATATATGTGTGTGTGTGTGTATGCATATATATATATGTACATGCATATGTATATGTATATATATATATATATATATATATATATATATATATATATATTTATATATATATATATATATATATATATACATTACACACCCACTCACACGCTCACACACGCGCACACATAGAAGACCACTTACGTATATCTATTCAAATCCATAATTGTGTGCCTGATGATATCTCTATTCAGTGAAAAGAGCTCAATTTCCCGCCTGACTTCATCCAATAGATGTCGCTTGTCACATGACCAGATCACACAGCTGCTGTCCTATCGCACGCGCAGCCTCTTATATTAGTTTTTACCCAGCATTCCTTTATGTAATATTACGTAATAAACTTACCGCCATTAAATATTCTCTACAATTTCATGTAGCAATTTGAAGATTTTATTTTTACTTTTCTTTCCTAAATGTTTCTCGTTTATTCACTCTCGTTCTGTTTCATTTTGATTTCTATAAGTTTGTCGATGTATCAGTCTACCAGCTCATCTATCTACCATTCTCTCCAGCTATCTATTTCTCTCTCTATATATATCTGCATCTCTCTCCCCGTCTCTCTTTCTCCCCCTCTAATTCTCTTTACACATGCGCACACATACACATGCATACACACACATACGTATGTGTGTCTATATGTAGGTATATATATATATATATATATATATATATATATATATATGGAGAGAGAGAGAGAGAGAGAGAGAGAGAGAGAGATGTGAAGCGTGTATCTTATTGGCTAGCGTGTTTGACTCAGGATCGTAAAGTCGTGAGTTCGATATACGGTAGTGCATTGTGCCCATGAGCAAGGTTTCATTTCAGGTAGCTCCAGTCCATTCAGCTGATAAGTATGGGTAGCACCTGTATTTCAAAGGGACTGCCTCGCCACATTCGGTGTATCACGTTGAATCTGTGTGAGACCTACATTATGAAGGGCACGCGTATCTATGGAATGCTAAGCCACTTGCAAGTTAATTTCACGAGCAGGGTGTTCCGTCGACAAGCTCAATTAGAACACTCGTCGTCATACACACGAACACACTTAAACACACACACACACACGCACACATATACATACATATCTATCCATATATATATATATATATATATATATATATATATATATATATATATATATATATATATATATATTTATATATATATATATATACATATATATATATATATATGTAAATATATAAAAAGGATCTACACAAATTTTTCTCAGGTATGAATCTATCAATAACATTTGAAAACACATACAAAACGGCTAACTTCTTGGACGTTTCTCTGAACCTATCTAACTCGCAGCACTCCCCCTATCATAAACCCAACCAGTACCTAAAATACTTCAATATGCAATCTAATCATCACAGATCGTACACTAGAACAAAATCACAATGGATCCCAACCCATTAATATTCTAGATAATAACAATACCAATAATAACATTGATAGGACAAATAGCCATAACAATAATTCCATTGATCTAGATTCCTACACATCCCCCAATAACATATCCTCCAATAATAATAACTCACCCACCAGCATACGCAACCCTCTAGCCTCCTACACTTGTAACTGTCGCTCCGGGACTATCTGCCCGCTTCAAACGCACTGCGTAAGATACAATGTAATATATAAATGCACCGTGAGAAATCTATTACATAACTCTACTGCTACATACATAGGTGCAACTAAAAACTTCAAACATCGCTAAGCAGCCCATTTGCACTCTTTTAGATACGACAAACAGTAAATCTACAACATTAGCCAATCACATTCATCACCTCAAAAGCAAAAATACCCAATACACATTAAAATGGTCCATCTTAGATTCTGGAACTTCATACCAGGGCCAGCGCTCCAACTGCAAGCTTTGCCTAACGGAGGCGTTCCATATTTTAAAATACAATTCTTCCACTCTACTTAATCGATATAACGAAGCATTTAGCAACTGCAATCACCGCTCTTTCCACACATTAAATTCTATCACAAGCAAAATTGCACAAACGATCACGCAACATAATCACACGACCCCCCAACAGGCAACCTATTGAACCTGGCAAAAACATCCATCTTTTACCATCTTTTGAATTGGATTATTTCCTTTCGATCATATCACCACATATATATACCACCAAATCTATTTCTTCTACTCCCTAATTCACTACAACACCACCAACGCATACAGACTACGTCGTTTCTTTCAATCCCTTTCCACCGTCTATAAATAGGTTTGGCTGCATTCTAGAATATGATACTACTAACTACCTTTCCCACCCATCTCTCCCTTTATCTCTGTCCTTGGTTTATCACTCATACCCCACCACCTATACACTAGACCTTTTAACCTCATCCCCCCATTCCTCCTTCTCTCTATATGCTCATCCCCTCTATCCTGTAAGATCAACTGACCATTAAAATATACCGCTACCATCCACCACCTCCATCTCTCCTCTATCCCCTTTCACATTCTGTCTTCATGACTTGACCTAATTACAGCTCATTTTTCACTTGACTTTGGCCATTCTTCAAGTAAACAAGCAAAAATCCATCGCAGTATGGCATATATTCACCTCTGCTATCTATGCTGTACCGGCCTTCACTCCAACATCTATTTCCGGATTATCCCCACAAGGATTACTTTACACGGATTTCTACACGGATATTTACTACTGGAATGAAACTACTTCAAGTACTGTTCTCCCTTTTTTCAGCGCATCACACTCTTTACCACTTCATACTAAAAATATCCGCCTATGGATATAATAATAGATTACCTTATTTTTTCTGTTTCCGATGAAGGGAAGTACTGGATCTTCCCAGAAACAGCTGTAAGACTCTATCCATAAAATACTTCTCCTACCTTACCATTGCTCTCTTTATCTTTTTATTTTTATATATTTACATATACACACACTAATACACGACTTATAATCCCCAATCCTGTTCATACCACGACTGGGGCAAACTAGTCGGTATACAGCACTTACTCGGTATTACTGTATCCTCTTGGGTTTGGTAAATCCAATACCCTCCTCAACCTTATATATATATATATATATATATATATATATATATATATATATATATATATATATATATATATATATATATATATATATATATATATATATATATATATATATACATATATATATATATATATATATATATATATATATATATATATATACATATATATATATATACATATAT
>NC_142950.1:16119761-16127261 GCF_046866305.1 Octopus bimaculoides
ATATATATATATATATATATATATATATATATATATATATATATGTGTGTATATATACGTGTATAAGGGATGACCACTAGGTGGACATCCATTATGCTAGAAAGAGGTCATCAACGACCCAACCACAAAGAAAAATAATGTTCTCCAGAAAAAATTTCGCAAAAACACCAGAACAGGACAAAATGAGAAATATACAGAATAAAGAATTATCTATGGACTGCAGTTTCGAACATTAACGTTTTATTTACGTAACAACATCCGTGTTCTCATCAGCATAGACGTTCTAGAATCAATATAATTTGCAGCACTATGCACGAATTGTCCTCATGAAATAAGACTTTCATATAGTTCAACCGATTACATTGTGGTTATTTTTCAAAATGCCTCAGCTCCGGCGCGCAAAATTCCGGAAACAATTCTGCAGAGAATAAATCACTGCACTATATGTTGCCGGCTGGAGAACATAACTATTTAAATTATTATTTATAGGCCACTTGGTTTTAAATTGAATTAATATTCAATTTATCACCCTATCTTGGGATTCGTATATATGTACCTCAGTGTGACTTTGATGGCATGCACTGCTTCCGCACGCACTCCATAATAATAATCTCAGGACTAAGAGAAGAGACTGAAGGAGTTTTAATTGCTGCACAAGACCAAAGCCTCCCCAACAGAAATTACCAAAAACATATAATGAAAAGGATCATAACAAGTAACTGCAGAATATGTGGAGATGGACAAGAAACATGGCCGCCCAGTTCTGGATAAGAAGAAATATATTCACAGACACGACAGAGTTGGGACCTACATACACTGGAAGCTGTGCCAACAGTATGGATTAACGCCAGAAAAGGTCACAGAAAACGAGAAAGCAACTATACTCTGGGATATGCCAATACACACAGACAGAGAAATGAAGGCCAATAGGCCAGATATAGTTGTCAGAGATCATGAAGAAAAAAATGCTTTCTAATTGATGTATCAATACCAGCAGATGACAACGTTTCTCTAAAAGAAATGGAGAAACTTTCAAAATACAAAGACCTGGAAATAGAGGTAACTCGAATGTGGAATATAAAAACAGAAACAATTCCTATTATAGTAGGTGCCTTAGGTATAATAAAAAAAATATTCAGACAAATACATAACAAAAACACCAGGACTTACAAATATATATAACATACAGAAAATTGCACTACTGGGCACAGCACACATCCTACGAAAAACACTTTCAATACAGTAAACATAAGAGCACCACAGCAAACCACAGCACATACCCAAGGCGCACAGAGCTGCGCTCGGTAGTGAAGTGAAAGCACGTTATAAAACTAAAACTACTGAACAATAATAATAATAATAATAATAATAATAATAATAATAATAATAATAATAATAATAATAAGAAGAAGAAGAAGAAGAAGAAGAAGAAGAAGAAGAAGAAGAAGAAGAAGGCTGATGATGATGATGATGATGATGATGATGATGATGGATGATGTTGATGATGATGATGATGATTTCATTTATTTGTCACAAATGAGAAGGATGAGGGGGACAATACAAACACAGACATAAAGTGTAGAGGTTTACATATAATAAAATGATTTTAAAAAATGAAAGGAAGACAGTGAAAAAGAAGGGTTATATGCATAGCATACAAAGGTTTAAAAAAAAAGTGGTGGTGTGGATGATACAGATGTGGCCCTCCTGATTTAGGAGGGCCTCTAGAGATAATCGAGGAACCCCACTATCCGAGATTTCCCTGAAACCCCAGGAGCAAGTGCCCTCTCCAATTCCTTCTCTCTTATTCACAGGTGTACACTGAAAGAGGTTCCATCCATTCTCGCCATCTTTGCAACTTTCAATAAACTCTCTCGAGGACAGCACTTCCCTCTCCACTCTCAATTTCCTTTTCAAGTGAAACTTGAAGAAGTCAATGAGAGCTCTACCAAAGAGGAATGTATCTGTCCTCATATTTTTCAGCCTTATCCACCAAATAGCCTCTTTCACATTAGCTATCTGGCAAAGGAAAACTACCTTGCTTGCCCGATTAAATGAGGGCGGTGGTGCGATCATCACAGCAGACTCGGCCGGATCCCTCCCACATGTGACAGTAGCTGTTCGGCATAAACCTACAACTCATCAATGCCCGGACACTGAACGAGGGCGTGCAGAACGGTTTCTTCACTCTGCGTGCACTTCGGACAAGCCCGTCTGACAGCACGTCCGTACCTATAGAGTTTATCTCGAACCGTTAGCGTCGTCCCCCGTTAGCACTGTCAGGCCACTGACATCTAGAAATTATCTATGATAGTTACCGACTTCAAAGTCCTCCGGAACAGACTAGCCAGTTCCTTCTCGTCGGCGCCCAGATTCTCCCCAAGAACGTCGTCGCACTTCCCCGCCACTAATCTTCTATAATTTCTAAAGCCGAATATATACCGATCACATTGCCCGACTAGTAGAAGTATGTGAGCACGTGACGGCATTCTAAGTGCAATACCAGAGAATGGCTGTCATGATATTTGATCTTAAATGGGTTGGAAGTGTTATCATGTACATGTTTTGTCTTGATGTAAAAGATGGGCTACTGCAAATATTCTTCTCAATACTACCGATTTGTTTGTCAGTTGCTTGACCTTATCTAGACGAGCATGTCCCTTAGTGACTGAGGATATGTGCATCTCTGATCACGAGCAGGAGTAGTCGGGAGCATCATAGCAATGTGCTGAGACGAATTCTTTGTGGTTTAAATAATTTTCCCCAAGAAACATGGGTGTTTCATTCATTATCCTTAAACAAACCTTTTTGAGCGAGATGGGCTACTCGACCTGAATAAAATTCTAACTAAACCCCACTTGCAAAGTAATGATATCTTGATCTGAGATCACCATGTCGCTCACATATTGTTAAAAAATATATGCCTGGTTTACCCTTATGAGACAGCTAGCCATGATGGGTATATTGGGCTTCATATATTTTTACCTCTATGTCACTCTGATGGCATTCGCTACTCTCTCACTCAATAACAATAATAATAATGATAATACTAATCCTTTCAACTATAGTCACAAAGCCAAAAGTTTTGTGGGAGGGTGCTAGTTGATCACATTGAATCCAGTGATTTTGTCAAGTCTGTTATTTCATCGACCCCCGAAAGGGTGAAAGGCATTTCGATCACAGTGACATAAGAACTCAGAACGTAATGCTTGAATTATCAGTGAAATAATTTTTATCAAATCTGTTACTCTGTAACACAACTTCCGGATTGATTCGCAACATCCGCTCTCTCGCTCTCTCCTTCCGTCTCCAAATGTATATACGTACGTATTTATGTACACACGCATACACAAACATATATACATTCTCAACGCAGCGGTTGCGTTCTTTCATCCCCAGTATATATCATGACTCTCCCTCTCTTTCTCTGTTTTTCTCGCTTTGTATGCATGCACTTATGCATGTATGTAAGAATGTATTGCTATATGTAATGTATGTACGTACGTATGTATGTATGTATGTATGTATTATGTATGTATGTATGTGTACGTATGTATCTATGCATATATGTACACACACAAACAGGCATACACACACACAACCATATATATTTCTCAACACGATCTAAGCAAGTTTATTGCAAAATGGAAAGAAAATTATGCATTTCCGTTCTTTAAATCTCTCTTTAGAAAACTTACAAATTAATATTCCTTCTTTTCTGTTAAATTTTAATAAGTTTCTTCACAGTTAGAAATTACATGTTTTCGTCAGTGTGCCGACTTGCCAGCCTGCCTGCCTGCCTGCCTGCCTGCCTGCCTGCCTGCTTTCCTTCCTTCCTTCCTTCCTTCCTTTCTATATGTTTACATATATGTCTGTCTATTAGTCTGTCTATCTATTTCTCTATTCATCTACCTATTTGCCAATCAGCTGGCTTATCTGTCTCTGTCTCTCTCCCTCTCCCACTCTCTCTCTCTCTCTCTCTCTCTCTCTCTATCTATCTATCTATCTTTGAAACTCTATCATTTTTTCTCTCTATTTTATATGTCTGTCTCTCTGCCTGTCTATCTATTTCTCTCCTTATGCATCACGTTTCCCGTCTCCCTGTGTGTTTATCTGTCTCTTTGTTTATCTGTTTGTCTATTTGTCTACCTGTCTACCTGTCCACCTATCTTATTCCAAGCATGAAACAATGGGTCAACGCGTTTCCTCACACGTCCAGTACGGAGTTCACCCATTTACAGCCGAGTGGACTGGAGCAACATGGAATGAAGTGTCTCACCTTAAGCAGAACCAATCGCCGGATTAGGAATCGAAACAGGATCTCGAGTGCAACACCCTAACTCCTTGGCCACGTGCCTTCACATATCCCCACACGCGTGCGCTAGCGTGTGTGTGGGTGTGTGTGGGTTCAATGGTAGTCCACACAGTTTCCCTCAATCAAATTCCATCACAGGGCATTGGTTGACCCGGGACTATATCAGAAGACCCTTGCGGAAGGTGCGCTGCAATGGGACCGAACCCGAGAACATGTGGTTGCAATGCGAGCTTCTTCACCTAATACCTGCACCCTAATACAGATTATTCACTCACTACGCTATGATAAACGCCACTGTTATTTATAATCTGTTATCAAATATAGAAATGTCCCATAAAAGAGTTGGCCAAATGATTTTTAATTAAAGGAAGAACTTTGTATGAGATGTTGACCAGTATGTCTCGACTGGATGCCGGGCTGTAGATTGGCCAATATTAGGGAGAATTCCTGTCGCTTTGTGATATTAAATTTCTTAGGTTTTTGAATATCAAATGAGCTACTTCTCTGAATTCGTATTCTGCAAGATTCAATGATTAGATATAGTGGAATAATTTCCCTACAGGTTTGAATAGTGAAGAATATTCATATTAGAGACAACTTGTTGAGAAAACCTCGTTATGAATACCACTGATAGATTCATCATTCCGAAGCTGTGACAGTTTTCCCTGAAACCTTACTGCGACGTCAGTATAAAAATGGTTGCCCGTGTTATGATGGGAAAGAGAGATTAGTTACGAATCCGTGAATCGTTTGTTGAAGAAGGTGACGAGCCCGGACAATAGGTTTCAGAATACTACGATGGCATCTTTAGATATTTATTACAATGTGGTGTTGTAATAAACCCTTCTACTAAAAACAGTGGAAAATAACACGGTATTTTATATGTTTTTATTTGTTTCATTCCTTAGACTGCAACCACACAGAAACACCGCCTTCAAGGCGAACCCCGTCAGTAATTATTCTGGCGGTCTCTTGTGAGAATGAGAGGTATTTCTGTGAAAAATCTCAGTGTCGTCGTATTTGCACCATGAAACATCATTTCTATATAGCAAACTGGATATCTTAATTAGTGTGAATATAGCTAATAGAAACCCACGATTGTGCAGTACTCGTCTCTGAAGGTATTTCGTATGCGCATAGTGCAAAAAAATACAGAAATCTCAGCAGCAAGAGAGTGAGCCAATCAAAACTGATCACTTAGATGACTGATAAAGTGATTGAAATGAATCTAAAACAAGTGATGGTGTTGCATGATTTATCGTGAAGAATATTAAACATGGAGTCATTTACTTGCCAAAATAATGGTGGAAGTAATTCCCTTTCAAAACAAAACATTACAAGATAAATCAAAGAGTGACAAAATACAGCAACGAATCATAAGCGACAAGAATTTTAATTACTCGCTTCACATGAAACCCAATCGTTCTTTGAATATTCTTTAATGGTATCGGTACATGCAAAGATTACTGACATTATTTCCCTTTATTCCAAACAGAATTCCCTGGCAATCGAATTCTCATGTCCACGAATGCAATTGATACCAATTTTTGATGGATTAACTTCTTGCGTTCAGTTGTGACAGTTTCACTTTATAACCATCACAATGTGTATGGCGTCTGCGAAGCATGCAAAGTAAAGAACCTAAATTGGACGCTGCGTCTTTGAAGTAATCCCGAGGAATTGCTAAAATCATTTCTGTATTCGTGTTGCATTGTTAGACTTCTGAAAGTAACCAAGTTAGCAAATCCTCGACCGGTTTAATGTTGTCAGTCGCTCGAACGTCTGCCGTTTTAGAGCCCAGCTATTCTCAATATGTATAAGTGTGTGTGTGTGTGTGTATATGTATATATTGTGTGTATATATGTATATATGTACATATATATATATATATATAAAACTTGAGAGAGAGAGAGGTATACACACACACACACACACACGCACACGCACACACATACACACACACATACACACACGCACATACACACACACACACACACACACACACACACGCACATATATATATATATATATATATATATATATATATATATATATATATATATATATATATAGGAGATGTAATTGCATAGCAAATGACCTAATCTGAGATCGTGTGCTGGAACGAAAACAATTGCAGCGTGGAATGTGTTTATAAGCCATTTAAGAAACACACAAAAACCGGTAGATTCACTTCAACATTTAAATTTAGTTGAACCAAAATATTTTCGTCGACTTAAGGCCGCAACCTGTTTACTGACAAAATTCCGTCTATTCATATATATACACACACATGCATGTATACGGACATACATCACATACGTGAATGTATGAGTACGTAGGTATGTTGGTGGGGGAGTGTAGGCACGTGACTTAGCGGTTAGTGTGCTGGGGTCGTGGTTTCGACTCTTAGACGGCGGGGCGTTGTGCTTTTGACCAAAACACTTCATTTGAGCGTGCTCCAGTTCACTGAGGGATGAACAGGTAACCCTGAAACCGACTGGTGTCTCGTTCGCCGTAATCGCACGATCAGATACCTACATTTACATATATACACTAGTAAAAAAATCCAATTTTTCTTTTCATCTCAAACATGTGCAATTTTTATCAAAATAATCTCGCAGCGAATGCAATTTGATCAGGAGTAGAAATATATTTTTCTTTATATAGAATTAAGGATAAAATCACTTGAATGCTTTTATCAAGTATGTAGCGTGAAATATAAAAGAAACCTTATAGATAACATACTATACTAATTTATAATTATATAAATGATTATATTAAAGAGTGCAGATTGACCACAACCCCATGCTAGAAGTAGCTATCGTTATTATCTTCAGTACAATACGTCAAAAGTGTTTTAAAACATTAAGTTTGAAATCGATTTACAACTGACCAAAAAGTCTTATTTTTTCATCTACCTGCTTACAGACCGTGAAGTGGTTTTAGAGTCTACTTCTAGTGTGGTGGTGTGGTCAAGTGAGTTTACATATATATTTGTGTGTGTGTGTGTGTGTGTGTGTGTGTGTGTGTGTGTACAGACATAGAGTAATAATAATACATGTAATATATATTATATATGTATCATAAATATGAATGTATTGGGTCACCCCATAAATAATGCGGGTTTTATATACTTTTTTATTTTCAAATTTAAGATAAACAAAGTTCTTTTTCAATATAAAATA
>NC_142950.1:16132261-16137261 GCF_046866305.1 Octopus bimaculoides
ACAAAGCTGACCTTGGTGATACTCCAACTGGAGACTCATAGAACTGGAACAGTACTGCAAGACATTCTATTCTATTCTATTCTGCTCCCTAACGACTCGACCCATTCGCTGCCCACCATATGCTTAAGGGTGTTTTTATCCAATATGTCTTTCTTTTGTTAAGACCTTACAATTGGAGGTTTGAGAGTGTTGGCTGCTGTTTCTAGTCTATTGTTCGAGTCTTTGTATAGTATTGAGCATATAGTGTATCAATACGCTCGTCTATGCTTATATCAATGATAATTGTACCGAGGAGTAAAGTAGACAAATGCCTCTGAAATGAGATCCAACATCATCTAAAAACAAGATACATTCAATAATCTACATTATGTATCAAACGAAAACAAAAGGATTGTCACTGGGAGAGCGTTTTTGATCAAAGATTTGCTGTTTTAGCATTGCCTTCAGGCTTAACAAAAGTAGCAACATTTGTTTACAACAGTAATATAATAAGAACCAATTAGGAGATTTATATGTAGACATTGGATCTGCTAGAAATCGCAGCAGGTGTAATGTTTGTCAAACGTTACATCTAGCAACGAAATAACTTCCATGCTTAAAGGAAGCAAAGCTTCAAGTTTAATTAGTGATAAAATCAATCAGATAAGCTAAATTTGTAATTAGAAAGTCGTGTCCTTTCGAGAAAACTTTCAACAATAATAATAATTTCAAAATACGAAAAGCCAACTAGAGACGAAGTACGTCACCTGACGTGTTATCATACTGAACTGGACATCACTTCAATGTACATGGGAGAAACAGCACATTGTGCTTGAGAGAGATTTCAGGATATATTGGCAGCTAGACAGAAATGAGAAAGTACCCGGATCTAAGAATACATACTGAGAAAACATGAAGGAACAGTAATCACACTTGGTATAGAGTTCCTGCCCACAGATCCCTGGAAGCCGAATTTGTGTTGAGTCAAAAACGAAAGCCTGGCACGGTCTCTATAGGAAAGACTAGAGGAGTAAGAACATGCTTTCCTCTGAGTGAAAAACAATACAAAAATAATGTATTAACTATACATTTACCGCAAAGGTGATATAATTCACTGATGAAGACAATATGATGAAATTATTTTAAAATTAATGATATATAAAGATGCACATATATGTGTGCTTGTATGTATATATGCGTGTATATGCATGTATATGTATGTATATGTTTATATATATATATATATGTGTGTGTGTGTGTACGTAAATATATGTATATATGTGTGTGTGTGTGTATGTACGTATGTATATATACATGCATGAACTTATATGTGGAGGGAGAGAGAGAGAGAAAGAGATGAGATTAACATATATATATTCATATATAGGTAGGTAGATATAGATAAGTAGGCAGATAAAAAGACAGACAGGCAGATAGCTAGATAAACAGATAGACGAAGATAGAGAGAGATTTAGATAAATGTAGACACAGAATTGCACGAATGAGAAAAACATAACAAAAGTAAAAGAATTCAAATATTACCCAACCTCAACCCCCATTCCCATCCGTATCCGCACCCATATATATATTTATAACCACGATTCAAACTCCACATCAGCGTGACTACGTGCACCACGGCACCGCAGAACAACCAACAGCACGTACATATACATACACACATAGTCTATCCAACACAAGCACTCCCAGCACAATCAACAGTAGCCGCAACTTTGTATAGAAAAAAAAAACGCCAAGAGAACAGTCACGGATATATTCACTGAAAAGGTTACAGACGTGAAACCAAAAAATCTTTGACAAATCAAATGCATATATATGTGTGTGCGTGTGTGTATGTGTTTATGTCTGTATGTGTGTGTATGAGTCTGTGTTTGTGTGTGTGTGTTTGTGTGTATGTGTGCGTGTGCGTGTATGTAGGTGTGTGTATTTGCATCTTTGTGTGAACGTATGTATAAATGTTAAATATGTTCATGAGTGTATGTATGTTTATAAATAAATATGCATACATAGAAAGATATCGGTGTAGACTTATATACACATATATATGCATATACAAATATATATATATATATATATATATATATATATATATATATATATATATATATAGATAGATAGATAGATAGATAGATAGATAGATAGATAGATAGATAGATAGATATACAGACACACGCACACACATACGTATATGTATATATATACATACACATAGACACACACTCACACATACAAAGATACATACAAGCCGACACAATCACCCATATATGGTGGTGTATATATATATATATCAATATGTCTGCACATATGAGTGAGTAGGTATGGCTGAGATTATAGTATATCTCTCTAAGTCGTTTTAGTTGATTAACTCGATTTTGTTACCCACTCGAGAGCCTCAATCGTCTTATATTGTAGACTTCAGCATTTAGGTTTACTCACAGTTATTGTTATTTTACTACTATTTTTAATATAAACTTTGCATATATATATTTTTAAAGTTTTTGATCAATCAAAACAGAAGTCATAAGTTAACTTCTGATAGCATTTGAAGTTACACAGACACGCAAACGCACACAAACATATAGGTAATGACATAGATACGTGCGTGTATGTATCTCTATTTCTAACTACGCATTAGTGTGTGTGTGTGTACGTGTGTGTGTGTGTGTACGTGTGTGTGTGTACGTGTGTGTGTGTGTGTACGTGTGTGTGTGTGTGTTTGTACGTGTGTGTATGTATTTCTGCATGCGAGTGTATATGCGTAATTCGCCACATAAGGCCATACGTTTTGCTATAAACGCGTTTGGCAAACAAATGATATATCTTGTTCAGATAACAGAACTTACTAATGTATGGAAACGAGTGTGTGTGTGTGTGTGTGTGTGTGTGTGTGTGTGTGTGTGTGTGTGTGTGTGTGTGTGTGTGTGTGTGTGTGTGTGTGTGTGTGTGTGTTGGTGGTACTCGCGTGTATGTGTGTGCGTGTGTGTGTAAGCAAAGTATCATGTTAAATCGATTCTCTACAAGAAGCCATGTGTTTTACTACATACGAAATTTGGCCATCGAATGAGTTATTCTGTTGAGGTATTGATATTTAGAATTAGAAATGTGTGGACACTGATGTTTACATGTACGTGTGGCTGCCTTTGTTAATGCAATATATTAATTTGATTCATTACAAAACACCATACAAGAGTTAGGCAAAAATATACGTTTTCCTGTGCATGATGATTGAGTGGAAGGACATTCGCGATGTATTTCGTGGGACTGAACTTAGAACCATGTAGTTGGGAAGTAAACTCCTTAGCGCACAGCCATGGCTACACCTATATCTATCTATCTATCTATCTATCTATCTATCTATCTATCTATCTACCTATCTATCTATTTATATATATGTGTGTGTGTGTGTGTGTGTGTGTATGTATGTATGTATGTATGTGTAGTCTTTTATTCTTTTTACATCTTTCAGCCATAAGATTGTGGCCAAGTTGGAGAACCGCCAGTGTTGTCACCCTTTCAACTACCAATTTCATGTGATTGGTTTTGCTGAAGGAGGGACTTCGACACTGTTGCCGTCTTTCAAGACTCCTATCTTTATATTGGTTCATCTGCGCCCTCAGATAGCAGGAAATCAAACCCGTTTCTTGAAAACATATACCCCAATTCCATGAAGATCCTTTAAATATTTTGGCTAGCTGTTAAATAATTGTGGGCCTGTCAAGAACTTCAAAGTGGTAGGCTGAAGGAACTCTGGTACCGCCATTCGAGCTAGCATCAAAGCGATCTCTAAAGGAACTGGGTTTCGGTAGTTCAACCAGTTCTATTGTTCTAAGGCCACCTGTCTCAACTATGTGAAGATCAGCGGAGGAGGCCTCGGCTAATTTTCAACATCAAATGACAGGACTGACGCACCAAAACCGAAATCCTTAATCGCTCAGAAATGCCTAGCACTAAAGCTACTACCCTCAAGCATCGCCTCAGGTTGTCAGGACATGTCATCTAAATGACCCCTTCAAGACTCCCGCAGACCTCCTCAACAGCGAACTCATCAACGGTAAACAACTTTAAGGAGCCCAAAAATGCAGATTCAAAGACGAACTGAAGTCTTCTCTTCTTCAAACTGGCATCAGTCCTGACACCTGGGAAACGAAAGCCACCGATCGTCCATCCTGGCGAAAAGCAATTCCTCTCGGCTCTTCCAAAATACCCGGCAGCACCATCCAAGACCACCACACTCCTAGCCAAGCGACCACTCGACTTGACCTTATGAGCCATGTCAGGTTTAAGCATCTCGGAGGTACCAGATGAACCAAACTCGGACAAGAGTGGCACCGACCATGACGATAAATGTATATTTGTGTCGCGATTACTAAAAATTCCATCTTCCGTCTTTTCTATCCCGTATATATATATATATATATATATATATATATATATATATATATATATATATAGTAATTAAATTTTACTTTAAAGAAATGTTACTATATATCTCTCTCAGAGAGATTTAGAAATAATACTATTTCTATTTATAGATCAGTGGCTGTGTGTCACTTTGAAATCTATGTATTCAAGTCATGAATTCAGCAACGCCACCTAGCCAAGCAGCTGCTCTTTGTTGATGAAGAGCAATAACACGGGAACTTGTCCACAGATGTTGTCTTGTGCCCGAGCGGGGGTGCTGAATTCACGGTTCGAAAATATAAGGACACAGATAGTGTGGAAGGATGTTTCTTGGGGCTAATAAACGGTAACAACGTCCCTCCCAGGACAACCATATTATGTTTGCAAGTAAATTTTACTTTAAAGAAATGTTACTGTCTATCTCTCTCTGGGAGATTTAGAAATAATACTATTTCTCTCTAGCTATTTCTCTTCCTCTCTGTCTATATATATATGTGCTTTACGAGTTTTAGCTTTACGAGCGGCTTGCGGAACAAATTAACTCGTATATCGAGGCATTACGGTTTATATATATTACGTAAAGCCTCGATATACGAATTAAT
>NC_142950.1:16144761-16169761 GCF_046866305.1 Octopus bimaculoides
GACTCTGGGATACAAACATGCAAAGCCCAATATACCCATCATCACTACTCGTCTGATAAGGGTACACCAGGCACATGCATCACAACCATATGTGCGCGACATGGTGATCTCATATTAAGATAAACAGCGCATAACCTTGCATCCCGCTCAAAAGATCCCTGAATAAGCTTTGTTTAAGGATGTTGAACAAAACACCCATGTTTCCAAAGGTGAATTATTTAAACCCCAAAGAATTCCTCTCAACACATGGCTATGATGCTCCCCCACTACTTCTGCTCATGATCAGAGATGCACATATCGTCAGCCAAAAAGGAATATGCTCAACTAGTTATGGGCAAACAACTGACATGCAAAAATGTGGGATTGAGAAGAATATTTGCTGTAGCCCATCTTTTTATACCAAGACAAAACAATGTACATGATAACACTTCAAATCAATTAAGATTAGAAGCCATGAGAGCCACTGCCTGGTATTGCATCATTATTATTGTTGTTGTTGTTGTTGTTGCTGCTGCCGTTCTTGAGCTAGAAGAATCCTTAGCACGCTGGACAAAATGCTGAGCAGTGTTTCCCTTTCTCTGAACGTTCTGAGCTCAAACTACACTGAGATGGACATGGCCTTTCATCGTTTTGGGGGTCGATAAAATAAGAACCATTTGAATACTGCGAGCTATGTAATTCACTTACCAGAAATTGCAGGCTTTGAACCAAAATTTGAAACCATTATTATTATTATTATTATTGGCGAGCTGACAGAATCGTTAGCACGTCGGGTAAAATACTTAGCGGCATTTCTTTACGATCTGAGTTCAAACTCCGCCGAGCTAGACTTCGCCTCTCATCCTTTCGGGGTCGATAAATTAAGTACCAGTGAAACAGTGCGGGTCGATGTAATCGACTATCCTCCTCCCACAAATTTTCAGGCCTTGTGTCTGTAGTAGAAAGGATTATTATTATTATTGTTGCTGCAGTTGTTCTTGCCGTTTTTGTTTTTATAATTAAATAAAATTGATGACGAGCATAATCATAGTAATGATAGAGATACGCTTCATCATACTACGACTATTAATAAGTTTTTATCATCATCATCACCATCATCATCATTAGCATCATCAACATCATCAACAGCAACAGAAGAGCCGGATCGTTTTGTTGCATTTCTTCGGCCGAAGTCAACCTTGGCTTTCAATACCCCTGCGTCGATAAAATACAGTACCAATCAAATACTGTTGTCAATGGTATCTATTTCCACTGCCTATCGTCATGTATATATACATATACATATACATACCTATATATAAATAGACACACACATACACGCACGCACACACACACACACACACACACACACACACATATATATATATATATTTCTTTATGCCCACAGGGGGATAAACATAGAGGGGATAAACAAGGACAGACAAAGGGATTAAGTCGATTACATCGGCCCCAGTGTTCAACTGGTTCTTATTTAATCGACCCCGAAAGGATGAAAGGCAAAGTCGACCTCGGCGGAATTTGAACTCAGAACGTAACGGCAAACGAAATAGCGCTAGGCATTTCGCCCAGCGTGCTAACGTTTCTGCCAGCTCGCCGCCATTTATCATATATACCTAAATGTGTATATATATTCATAAGCATATACATACATTTTTACTTATATCTTTCTATATGCGTAGATTTATTTATAATCATATAAATAGGTGCAGGAATGGCTGCGTGGTAAGTACCACATGGTTCCGGGTTCAGTCCCACTGCGTGGCACCTTGAGCAAGTGTCTTCTGCTGTAGCCACGGACCGACCAAAGCCTTGTGAGTGGATTTAGTAGACGGAAACTGAAAGAAGCTCGTCGTATATATATATGTGTGTGTGTGTGTGTGTGTGTGTGTATGTTTGTGTGTGTTTGTCCCCCAACATCACTTGACAACCGATGTTGGTGTGTTTACATCCCCGTAACTTAGCAGATCAACAAAAAGCCCGATAGAATAAGTACTAGGCTTACAAAGGTAGTGCTCCGAATGGCCGCAATCAAATGACTGCAACAAATAAAAGAATAAAAGAATCAAAGAATAAACACACATACAAGAACACATATATACATACATACCTATATATATATATGTGTGTGTGTGTGTGTGTGTGTGTGTGTGTGTGTGTGTGTGTGTGTGTGTGTGTGTGTAGTCAACTCAAGGATATCATATCCTCATTAGGGATTAATAAATCCAAAATTTCACTGGTTTAATCTCTAACAAATTAGAAAAAAGTTTCCACGATGTGTTATAGAATTTAACTAAAACAAAAGATCCCTGAAGAGTTCCTGCCCCATACAGCTTAAATTCTTAACATCGGATTTAACTCAAATGCTTTGAATTATGCCTTACCAAGGAGCCAGAATCGAAACATATGTAGGTTTTTGAGTTTCTATTGTGTTTTTTAAATTATGATGCAAATAAATTATGATGCAAATAAATTAACTGTTCATCCTCAACTTTCCATTTTCTTACATTATCAATTTTATCTATATATACAACTAATAATGTATAACTGTAAACAAAGAAATTTACGTACGTACAAAACCTAATATTACTCTATTACACGATATAGCATACTGTATACAAAGCCAACACGAAACTACAAACATTATAGCGAAAAAAGCAGAGAAAATTGAATGTATATATACAAGCAAATAAGAGAGTTACAACTCAACAGCAATATCGTGTGGAATAAAGCACAGAGACGGTTTTTTTTATTACTTTTTAATGAACGACGGAGGCAGAAACAATATAATTGACAATAAAAGATGGAGTTCTTTGCAGAGACAGGAGAGGAGAATCAGGAGATAAGTGAATGTTCCAAATAAAAATAAATAAATAAAATAAATAAAATAAGAAAGAAAAATTGTAGATATTGTGTGTAACTTTTAAAGGAACGGTCTTTCGTCACCAACATTTGTGTAAATGTCACGAAAAGTCAACTTGTTGAATATAAGAAATAAACGTTATTTGACATACGAAAGACAAAAAATAGAAAGATACTTACACCTACAGATAGAAAAATGCACAGACAAACAAGCACACATACACATTATTGTCGAAATGTATATGTATGTATATATGCATGTGTATGTGTGTGCATGTGTATGTATTTATATATAAATGCATATATAAACATATGCACACATACACAACTCTATGCATGCATGTGTGTGAGCGGGTGTGTATGTGTGTCAAGTCTGTAGTTAGAATGTTCTAGAAAACTAGTTGAGGAGGAGGATGAGAAGGAGTGGACAGTATAGTGGTGGGAGGTAGAATCATGTACACGTGATTGGCAGTGAAGTTAACACAACTGGGGAAGAGGTGAAGAAGACAATACTATGGTTGGAGGAGGAATAGTATGGTAGTGGGAGGCGTATGTGTTGAAGTAGCTGCGTGTAGTGAGGAGAAGACGAAGAGAAGCGGAAGAAAGAAGAGGAGGAGAGAAGGGTAAGAAATGGAGGGGAGTGATAAAGAAGAAGAAGAAGAAGAAGAAGAAGAAGAAGAAGAAGAAGAAGAAGAAGAAGAAGAAAAGGCGTTGAGATTTGTGAGGAGTGATGTCAAGAATTCTCGCTGAGTCCGTTTTGCATCCAATACATTGACAGTTCTTTTGTAAGAATAACAATTCCATCGTTTCTGAATAAATTGATGTTTAATTTTAGCACAAGGCCAGCAATTTTAAGGGACGGGGAAGTTGATTACAGATGATTTGTTTATAGTGATCAAGTGCTCGTGTAGACATAAGCTCAATCACTCCACTGGATCCGCATTACAGGTACAGGTAAAAAGGGTGTCACATGTCAGATGCCGAAATGATCGCAGAACAACGTCAAATGAGGTGCTCAAGCATACAACGCAACGCCCGGTATAGGAATCGAACCCACAATCTCGCAATCGTGAGTGCAACACCTTAAGCACTAAGCCATGTGCCTTGACATATGTATATGCATGTATATATATATATGAACGTATGTATTTATGTGTGTATTAAGCGAGAACACTGCCAATGCTCAAGTAGTAATTCATTTATCTACCCCGAAAACACCAAATACAAAGTCACCCTCAGCGGTTTATTATTATTATTATTATTGTTGTTGTTGTTGTTGTTATTATTATTTCATATACGATCAACAGGTTACATACACTGTTGGAAAAGAAAAATCCTAACATCAAGCTACATGAAGTAACCTTAGAGGCCAAGAACTCTCCAAAGTATTCTAGCTATCCCTAATAACACTATTTTCCGGATCTTTACTAAACTGGGTTTTATGTTTATTTCTTTTATCCAACTGTTCGGATCTTTAGGGATAGTTCCTAATGCACCTATAACTACTGGGATACATTTTACCCGCACTTTCCATAGTCTCTAATACAATTGCTACGTTCTCGTACTTTGCTATTTTTCTATACCTCTCATATTGATATTTTTCATCATTTGGGACTGTAAAGTCAATTATCTGGCACTTTCTGTTCTCTTTATGTACTACTACCGAATCAGGCCTTCTAGCTTCTATTACTCTATCAGTCTGAAAATTGAAGTCCCTCAACATCTTACATTTCTTGATTTCTAGCACTTTACTAGAATCATTTTCATGCCATTTATCATTATGTTCAAGTCCCAGCTTTCCACATAGCTCCCAGTGGATTGCTCTCCGTAGAATGTCATATCTTTTCTTGTATTCTTTCTGTGCTTGCATGCTACATTCACTTACTACATGAGTAATCCTTTCCTCTGTTGATTTGCATAATCTACCTTGAGAATCTACTTGGTTTTTGTCTATCTTGGCTTTTATACAATTAGTCCTTAATACTTGATCTTGTGCAGCTACAAACAAACTTTCTGTCCCCCCCATCCTTCAGCTTTCTTTTCTGTAACCATAATCCTGTCTTACTACTACTATTTGCTGCAACAGTCTTTGAGAATCTAACATGCAACGCCTTCTCTTGCCAGTCAGATAATAACTGTGCTTTTAAGTTTGTTTGTCGTTTTGGTTTCCCTATGTCTTGCTGTGGCTCTAGCAACTTTTAATAAACTTTCTTCACCATTACCTACATAGGAGTATATATCTACTCTAGCCAACTCCACGTAATCTTCTAAAGATATTAACCCTCTTCCGCCTTCCTTTCTAGGTAAGTATAATCTTGCTGCTCTTGTCTTTGGGTGGAGTCCTCCATTCATTTTGAATTCCTTCCTATTTCATCTGTCTAGCTTTGCAAATTCAGTTTTTGTCCAATCTACAAAAGCTGCTGAGTATCTAAGTAATGATACTGCCCCGGAATTTACTGCCTTCACTAGATTCGGCCATTTAGCTTCGACGTCATTAGCTTCCTCACCCTGCTGATGTACTTCTCAATTTTCGTTTTCATTTCTGTAGTTAGTACCCTGTCAGATTCTAATACTCCTAGATACTTATAACTCTCTCCCCTTTTGAATGATTTTAATGTCTGGCCATCTGGTAATTAGATGCCTTCGCTGTAGACTACTCCTCCCCCTCTCATGACAAATATTGCCCACTTATGTCTGTCAAATTCCATGCCTATATCTTTGCTGAAGAGTCGTAGAGTCTGTATTAAGGAATCATCTCTTTTTCATTCTTACTAAAAGCTTCAGATATATCCATGTAGAGTAAATGGTTAATTTTTCCCTTACTATTTCTGAACTGATACCCTGCCTTTGCCTTCCTTAATACTAAACTGAGGGGGATCAAACATAAGACAAATATTAAACGGGGACAACGAGTCCCCCTGGAAAATTCCTCTTTTGATATTAACTTTCCTAACAGTGTGCCACCTGAATAGCGATCGACTTTCAATTCTTCATGCTAAAGCTAATTAATTCTCTTATGTTGCCTGCAATACGGAATATACTCAAACATTCAGTTATCTATGTGTGTGGAATCATGTCATAGGCTTTCCTATAATCTATCCATGCTATTGTTAGGTTTTTCTTTTTACATTTTACTTCATTTACAACTGCTTTGTATAATAGATTATGCGTTCCTCTAGCCTTCTTCCTGTAACCTTTCTTTTCTTCTGACAGTAAATTCTGGTTGTCAAGGTGCTTGTAAATGCTTTCTGAAAGCATTCCTGTTAACAGCTTCCACACTAATGATAAGCAAGTGATTGGTCTATAGTTGCTAGCTGTATTACCCTTGCTCTTACCTTTCATGATAAGTATTGTTCGTATTCGCTGCGGTATTTACTATTATTATTATTATTATTATTATTATTATTATTATTATTATTATTATTATTATTATTATTATTATTATTATTATTATTATTATTATTAGTATTATTATTATTATCATCATTATTATTATTATCATTTGCTGCGGAATACGTAAGACGTTCTTTCGAACATTGTGCGTTAAGTTATGCTTTAAACACCCCATCTTGTGTAAAATAAACAAACGCACAATATGGCGTCGTCATCATCACCATTACCATCGACATCAGCAACCATCATGACAGCCCTCCCACAGAAGAAGATCCCCCCTCATTCCCAGCGACAACAACAACAACAGTAGCCTAAGCAATGTGAGACATCGTGAAGCATGTGAAATCAGCAACAGCAAGAATGCGAAGACAGAAAAGTGAGAGACAGAAGATAGTAGAAATAACTGCAACACGACGACGACATCTATTGACATCTATGAAACGGAAATCACCAAACCAACGACAAACACTGATTCCATGAATTTTGAAACATTTTCTGACGTAGCCAACTTTAAGAAAGAAATGTTTCGGTTGGCCCTTGATGAAAAAGCAAAAGAATTGTCCCAAGCCAAACAAAATCATAAAAATTGAGGTGGGTAAGACAGCGGTTCTTGTATCTCCTGAATAGTTGGAAATGAATGGAAAACAAACAAGAGCAGGAGAGTAGAAATAGCATTTATATGTCAAGTGGATGAAATTTCGAAGAACATCTTACAAAGAGGTAGAGAGTATGGCAGCATCGAGGTCCTTTTCAAAAATGAGGAGCTCTCACGTAAACATGCTGTAACGCTCCGATGGCGTGAGAAGTGGGTCCTGTGCCCAATCTATCTCGCAAAAAGAATTGCTACAATGAAAAATATCAGGTGTTACGCCAGATGTGAACGTAACGCGCGTAGTAGAAGTGAAACGGAAGAGGAGGAAAAACTGGTCCGGGACAACCATTGAAATCTTGCTACTTGTGAAGCCGGAAAACATGGAACAAGTCCCAGACCTTATACAGCTGCCCAACGGAGTCGACTTGAGTGTTATAGTAAAAGGCAGAAAACCTAAGTGCGACATTTGTAGGGCTACAAGCCACCTCAGGGCTTTCTTCCCCCAAAAGACAGGAGTCACAAGGCCACTCCTATCTCCCACACAAAACCCTCAACAACAGCAACAACTGAGACATTATGCAACACATGCAGCCTCATTTTCAGGTTAAATCAACAGCGAAACCAGGATTTCCGACACACGTGATCTGGCCCCAATCTTCGACGATTTTGCAATCTACGCATCTCTTAATCGGCCTGGAATGGGGGTGGGATTGCAGTGCTGTTTAGGAAAGGCCTAGATCTCGAGGTACGGACAACATTCCTGGAGCCGAAAGGTAAGGTGGTAGTCTTTTGATATGAGTAGAAGCGAAGGTGGTGCCTTTAGACTAGCTGTTGAGTACGCCCCAACCGGGGCGTGGCAACCAGATTTCTTCTGACGTTTGGAGATTTTCCTTGGGACATCTCGCTCTTTAGTTTTAGTGGGTGATTGGAACGCCATTTGGATGCACACCTGGATAGGATGGGGGTTAGCCGATAGGAGGGGGAGTGAAAAAGTCTCACAAACCTGCTCAATTGTTCCCAATTGGCTTACAGGTACCGACTAAATTTCCCGAAGTGCCAGTGTGGACATGAGCGAACAACACTGGGTCTTCCAGATCGTATTTAGACAGGATATTCTGTAGATCAGTAGATAGAAGAGGCCTATGTTGTCTATCGGCTACAAGACCACAAATTTGTGATCTGCACGGTCGACTTGGATAGGATCGATAGGCAGGGCCCTGGGTACTGGAAGCTAAACTCAATTTTCCAGGCGTGTCAAGAATTCAGAAACCGAGTTAGCGAGTTAGTCCTTCGGAAGATGGCGGACGCAATCGTCAACAGCCGGCTATTAGTGTAGAGGCAGTAGAATTTAGTAAGGGAATAGCCTTAGAGGAATCTAGGATAGAAGGAGAGTTAGTTAGAAAGCTAGAGGAGGTACTTTGAAGAGGCATCGCGACTGACGTGTTGGCGGCGAGATTGGCTCTTCCTCAATTCTTAAATGCCAAGCATGAAGGTTGCATTGTCAGAGATAGGACCCGTGCTCTAAGTCATGAAGGGACAAAAGCCGTTTGATGGTTCCGGGTGGAAGAAGTGCAACGCGGCAACAAATCCACATTTTGGTCTTTGACGGACCGGACGGGAATATGGTACACGAGTCCAAGCAGATATGTACGGAATTTCAGCAGCACTTCGCCGAAATGTTTGGGGTGCCTGGTATTTTGAGGATGGAGTTGGATTTCACCTCCTACCTCTATGGACTGTCACGCCTTTCGGCCATGGATGCGGGGTTCTGCAAAATGCCGATAACAGCCGAAGACATATGGGACGCGATGTCGAGCTGCACAAGGGAGAGGTCTCTGGGGTTCGATGGTCGGCCCTTCGTGCTTTATCTTCATATGCCAGACTTGTTTAGTGATCTCTTGGCTGATATCTACCACAACTGGCAGCAAAACGGGAGAATATTCAGTGCTGTGAGCCGTGGTGTGGTAGTGCTGCTGAGAAAGGACCCGAACAACGGGGACCGATTAGATCATGTTTGTCCCATAACTTTGCTAAATGCAGATTATAAGATTTTGACCAAGGTGTCAGCCAAAAGGTTGACGCTTATTGTCGGTAAGCTATTCGGTAACGCGCAGACATGCGCTATTCCGAACAGATCTATTCGCAACAACCTCCACAACACGCACTACATCATAGAGAGGGTAGCGAAGGAACCTAGCATGGGTGGGGCTCTGATCAATTTCGATCAACCAAAGCTTTTGACAGGGTCAACCATCAATACGTGGATGCTGTCCTCACCGCAGCCGGCTTCGGTCCCGTTTTCAGAGGCTGGATTGCTGCAATGTATAGTGGCGTCTGTTCGATGGTCGAAGTAAACGGCCATCTATCGGAATCGTTTATCATCGGACCGGTCCTCTCGGTCTTTCAAGGATGCCTGCTCTCTCCCTTTCTGTATGTTTGGTTCTCGAGCCATTACTAAGGAAGTTGCATATTTCGAAGGGCATTCAGTGTGATCTAGGATGTGGAAGGTTCGTATGGACTTATGCGGACGACGTCTCTGTAATAGTGTCGGACATCTCGGAAATTAAAGTGATCGGCTCTACCTTAAACGGGTACGAAACAGTGACAGGAGCAAAAATTAATCAGGAAAATTGGTGGGTCTGCAGCTCGATACCTGGAGAGGCAGGTTCAGGCCAACCGACAGCTTTGTAGGGCGCTGGACGGAAGGACCGGTTAAATTGCTTGGGGTCTGATTTATCTCGGACCTCCAGGTGGACAAGAACTGTACACACCGTGGACTGGACACATACTCCAATGGTGCTCCCAGTAAGCATCCTTATATTAACGTAACGTGTAAAAAATACATTTATGACTATTTCTTGAAGTTAGTTATAAATGCATGCGATAATGTGTTACGATTTACATTTTATTAGAATAGTCATAGTTGACGTAATAAGTACTCTGTAACTCACAGACTGTATGCCTTGTTATGGACAGAAGTTGAATTCACACACACACACACACACACACACACACATATGGCGGAAACTCATATTCATGTTGTTTACTGCAACAGGAGGGAGTAGTTAGGTATAAACAGATTAAACCTAGAAGTAACAGAAACTGGTGTTCCTATAAATAGCACTTAATGTCCGAAACGTGGTTGACGTACCTTTACCAACCACTTATAACGTATCAGTGAATAGAACGGAGAAAACACGATGCAAATACACAGGAGAAATATAAAAAGAACTGTAAACCTATATACATATATATACTCATACATCTCATACATGTACACACTGATATATATATATATATATATATATATATATATATATATATATATATATATGTAAATAATTGCACACACACATATATAGCTACATACATACATACATGCACGCCGTCCTTCTATAGGGAACATTGTTTTCTGTGATGACAAGATTTGCGAGGAGTTTAAAAACGATGTCATAAATAAAGTCGCTTTGCCACATATCTTGTGGCAAGCCAACCGTAAGGAAATTGGTAAAAGAACCTGTTCCAGGGAATATTCCATCTTATTATATAATTCTTGTTCCAACTACAGAAATAGCAAACGAGGAGCTTTATAACCACAGAAATGATAAAAGATTGTTTATGTTATTGTTACGGTATCTTCCATATTAGTTTAAGGTGAGCGTACCCTAACGTCGTTTTGATTATAATAATAATCGATTCTTCCAGTTCGCCTCCTTCATAATAACAACAATAATAATAATAATAATAATAATAATAATAATAATAATAATAATAATAATAACAATAATAATGATTTCTTTATTAACAACAAGGGTTTACATGAAGAAAAACTTGGATAACAGAAGACAAAACAAAAAATGCATGTAAGTGTGTGTGTGTGTGTTTGTAGTTGTGAGGGTTTTGCGTGTAAACAAAACTAACAAAATTGTATATATAAAAATTCAACAATGTGTGATCCTCAATAAGGATAAGACGGTCGAGGGCTGCTCATGTAAAAAACCTATAAAAATCCATGGGTACCCTGACTTTTAGGGCAGGTGCCTTTTTCCTCTCCCTTTTTTTCCATCTACAGGCGTATGCTCAGGGCAGGGCCGTTTACTCCCACCATTCTCGCCATTTTCATCTACCTTTCAGCAAACTTGCTAGAAGACGACACTTCCCTCTATTTTCCTTTTCAATAGAAACTTGTAAACGTTGATCAGGGATTAGCCAAAGAAAAAATTGCTTGTCTTCAGCCCCTTCAATCTTGTCCACGATAGAACCTCTTTCGCCATGGCCACCAGGCATATAAACACAGCCTTCCCGTCCCAGTTAAAGGAAAGTCGCCGGTTGATCTTCACGATGGATGAAGTTGACAGCTAGATCCATCCCACACATGTCAGCAATGCTCGGGCACTGGACGAGTGCATCAAGGACCGTCTAGTCGTTCAGACATTTTTGGAAATTATCCATTGGTCCTGAGCCGAAAGTTCTCTGGAAAAGGATTAGTTTTTTTCTTCTCCGGCGCGCGAAGTCTCCCCAAGAACGTCGTCGCACTTTTTCTCCACCAATCCTCAATAAAAAGCTAAAGTGGACGTTCCACCTATCGCAAAGTTCCATTGGCTGAGAGCTGTGAGCGCTTGAAGACATTCCACTTTCCAAACGCACTCCTTTGATCTCTGTTTTAGCCAGGACTGCAGCTACGTTAAAGAAACTAGCTGTGGATATATGCGTTTGGCGATCGGCGACCACACCTATTCACCGTCAAGCAAGCACTGGAGATGTCGTAGCCTCAGCACGTCTGCCCATCATCAAAAACGGCATGCTCAGGGCTCCACACAGCGGGTGTTAACAACAGATAGACCACCTGACAATCGGCATATGGCGACACGCAGCTCCCACAAGCTAGGTCACGTGTGATGCCTCTCAATGCCTCCAGTTTGTGTAGTGGTGGCTCGAGAGTCAGTACATACAAGAGAGACGAGAGGGGAAAACCTTGTCGGACCGAGCTCATGATGTTGAATGGCTCTGAGAGGTGACCGTTCACTCTGACCACTGAACAGATGCCGTTTCATGTTGCAGCGATCCAGCCCCTGAATACAGGTCTGAAACTAGCTACCTTGAAGACCGCCGCCAGGTAAAGATGGTCGAAATTATCCAAAGCTCTAGACTGATCTAATCGATCGAAGAAGAAGAAGAAGAAGAAGAAGAAGAAGAAGAAGAAGAAGAAGAAGAAGAAGAAGAAGAAGAGACTCACAAAATTTGTGTTGACATCAAGCGCCCACATTCTTGGGAAGTTTCTCTCCGTCTAATTGCCGGGAGATGAAATAAAATGCAAATCAATAATAATAATAATAATAATGATAATTATAATAATAAAGCTGTCTAATATAGGCACAAGGCCTGAAATTTCGGGGGAGGGAGCTAGTCGATTACATCGAGCCGACCCCGAAAGGATGAAAAGCGAATGTTTACAAATTATAAAATATAAATGGAACAAATCAGTAAGTACATCAATTGAGTAACTACACATACAGTCGAATGTCTACACAATCATATATATTATTTAATGCCCATACGACAACACATACATCCCGATGTTTACACAACTACGTTAAATTTACAGGACACACATACAAGCATATGAAAACACACGTCACAAACCAAGCAAAAAAAAAGAAAAAACCTTTTTATTTTTCGAACTGACACAGAGTGAACAATTCATAAATTTTAAAACACCACAAAGAACTATGCCCGGAGATAAATCTATCAACAATAAATCGATTACAGATCTGTTAGCCGTAAGAAGCTATGTCACGAGCAATTTTTTCATGCAGAGAACTCGGAGGCGGTGTTGTCTCAAAAAATTAACCCTAAACAGATACATCCGTCCCTTAATGTCAACGTCCAAGTTTGTCGTGCCCTAATGACATGCAAAATACAAACCGGTTTAGTCGGCACCCGGAAAATCAAGGCCCGCGTACTCGAGTGATGAACCAGATTCGATCCGAAAATTAGCTACTGGTTCAAATCTTCCCGACACACAGGAGTTGAAAATACCCCACAACCGGAATATTCCAACAGATGGTCGTCCATGCTCGTCATCAAATAAGGAATGAAAATGGACTAAGGAAGATAATAAAGAGGTTCTTAATGCCTTCTATCATGCCATACATTTCCCCACAAATAAATCTAATATTTTACAAACGTACTTAAACTGGAGACAGAAACATCTTGAAGTAAGACCCTACATAGACAGTAACAAACTTGCCAACGTCAAAAGAAACATTATGAAAAAGAAATTACTAACTGAATAAGAGATTGACCAAATTAAACAATCAGTAAGGGATAAAAGGAATGAAGTTGCAGCTAAAGAAGATAATACAGAGGAAATAATTATAGACCAACCCAGGTCTGATGAAAATGCATTTCGCCCGGCGTGCAATGATTGAAAGAGTTAATGTAACTGATAAGCAAATTAAAATACTCTCTGAACCAACCATACACACTAAGGCAGATAAAAATCGAATAGATGAAGAAAGTCACACAACATTTACCCAACAGAACTACTTGATCTAAAAAAACAAATCATGAGTGAACGGCTGAAAATAACCAAAAAAAAAAAAAAAACAGTAAGAATAAACGCAACACTCCTACAAGCTTGCAGTTCTCACCAAAACCTGAAATTAATTGGTAAATTTCGCGTAAGAGGTTATTTGGTAGACAAGGCTGAAAGGCATGAGGACAGACATACTCCTTTTTCGTAAAGGGTGGAGAGGAAAGTGCTGCCATCGAGTGGGTTTATTGAAAGGTGGGTGAAAGTTGCGGAAATGGCAAGAGTGGATGCTACTTTTCTAAGTGTAGACCTGTAGGTCGCAAAAAGCGAATTGGACAGGGCACTTAGGCCATCCTGTATCAGGAGGACCACTTCACTATCATACCCCCGCCATTTTTACTTTTCTATATTATGTATATTCCCTTCCTTTTCATTGCATACCGTGTACACCTACTCTTGTTATTTATTTATCTATTTTATCATTTCATTTTATATAAACCTCCTCACTTTGTGTCTGTCTTTGTATTGTTCCCCTCATCCTTCTCCTTCGTGGCAAATAATTGAAATCATCATCATCATTATTATTATTTTCAAGTATCTGTGCTTCTGTTTCTGTACCCTGCCATGGCTGTCCATGCAGATTACAAACATATTATCCATCCGGTTGACAAGTTTAAAGATTGGAAATCCTACGCTGAACTTATCTACTGACCTAACAAAGTCCTATTATCGAAATAGGATCTGTAGCTGTTTGTCGAAGCTCACACTGATACTTCGATTCTTCTACCAAGTCCACCGATACTGTAGAATTTGATCACAGAAATTGTAGTAAATGTAACAGCTCGATCAATCAACCTTCTTGATTTCTGTGTATTGAACCGTCAAGTGCTTGTGAGTAGAAATTGGTAAAGACTGTAAATATATAAAATTGTTTTCTTGCGAACATATTAGAAAAGAACTGAACATGAGACATATCATTAGCTAATCTTTTGGGCGGTGTCGGGCTGGGGAACAGAGAATTATTTAGAATACGTTTGCGTCTTCATAGAATTAAGAAATCATCAGAATGTCTGCAAGAGACGATTATTTCGTCGCTAATATGATTGCTGTTGATTCTTTATTGATACTGGCACCATGCAGATGTCTTAAAACGTGTTACATTATTCGGAGACTTGCACATGTTTTAAGCACACACACACACACACACACACACACACACACACACACACACATATATATATATATATATATATATATATATATATATATATATATATATATATATGCATATACATACATATATATATATACATACATATATACATGTATGCATATACAGGGTGCGATGGGCAAATATTCGCCCCTTCAAATTTTTAATTTGCGCATGCGCAATGTTTGTTTTTTATCTTGTCGACTACACAGTATAGTAGGGTCAGTTGGGCACTGTCTGTGAGAAAAACAGAACCATCACATAATTCAATCTGCCACAAATTTGGAAACGACATGCTGTACTGCTTGGCATTGGTACCGGAAGCTCCACTACGAGCATTTCAGAGTGTTTGGGTGGCAATCTAAGGACAGTGCAAAAGATTCGGAAAGAGTTGGATGAGCCTAATGGTGATTACGAAGGTACAGCAGCATGGAAAACTCACTCTGAGCGTTCTGATAAGAAAAGAACTCCTGAATTTGTTGGTGAGATCCAGGCCATGATTGACAACGATCCCTCCAAGTCAATGAGTTTCATCGCCAGGGACATGAGAGTGTCTGAGGCAGGTAGTGCATGAAGACATTCGATATTTCTCATGCAAGATGAGAAAGGGTCAATTTTTATCTCAAGGCACCAAGTACAAGATGAAAGACTCAGCTACGAAGCTTTTGATGAAACTCAAGCATACTCTCTAAACGTACATGCTTTGTTTTTTTTTTTCCTCAGAAGGGAAAAAGTTTCTGCCAGGATCAGAACAACCGCTAGCTTACTGTGTCCCCAAAATATGCACCGAAAGTGATAAAAATCTAACATCCAAACAGCATCATGGTGTTTGGAGTGATCACTAGTGATGGCGACGTTATGCCTCCATCCATCTTCCCTCACGGCCTCAGACTCAACACAGAGAACTATATCAAGTACCTGGAAGAGGTAGTGCTGTCCTGGATCAAGAAGGTGTCTGTTGGAAGACCCTGTTTGGCAACAGGATTCTACACCAAGCCACACAAGCAGGATAACCTAGTTATGGCTGTCAGACAATTTCTGCGACCACATGAGCCCTAACATCTGAAAACTAACTTCTCAGACTGCAACCTCCTTGATTACTCTGTGTGTAGCGCAGTTGAGAGAGAAATCAAAAAACTCCTTGTAACACCGGAGATGAACTGAAGGCAAGGATTATGGCAGGATTGACCAACTTAAACATGGAGACTGTCAAAGAAGAATTGCGGGAGTCTGGATGCCGTGGTTGAAGCCAATGGCAATTTTATTGAATAAATTTACTCTTTAGTATTTCAAGATATTTTTATGTAATTTTGATAAATACATCTGTTAAAATGAGATGTCTGTTATTTTCATTTTTGCGTAATGCAGACAATTTATTCACCGCATCCTATATGTATATATATTCTTTTATTCTTTTATTAGTTTCAGTTATGTGTATGCGGCCATGCTGGATCACCGCCTTTAGTCGAACAAATCGACCCCACGACTCATCTTTTGTAAGCCAGGTATTATTAGTCTTTTTTGCCGAATCGCTAAATTTTGGGGACGTAAACACACTACCTTCGGTTGTCAAACGATGGTGGGCGGGGGACAAACACACACACACACAAAGACAAACATATATATATATATATATATATATATATATATATATATATATATATATATATATATATATATATTATAAGGTTTTTAACTTTTAAATTTTCATATTCAAAAGAGACAGAGACTTCAAATTCGATATAACATATATATATATATATATATATATATATATATATATATATATATATATATATATTAATGTAACCACATGTGAATCGTTGCGATTTTTCCCCTCCGTCTACCTTTTCTATTGGATTTCCTGTTCCTGAAGAAGAGCTTTGCTTGAAACGTTAAACCACTTTTCTTTCCTTCCCTGAGCGTCTGCCAATACTTTATATGTACCACGTCCTCACTTTTTTTTTTTGCGTTTGCTCTTCGTTTCCTTTTTTTGGCGGAGGATTTACTATTATATATATATATATATATATACATATATATATATATATATATATATATATATATATATATATATATATATATATATATATATCACAGGATTCTTTCAGTTTCCATCTACCAAATCTACTCACAAGGCTTTCGTCGGCCCGAGGTTATAGTAGAAGACACTTGCCCAAGATGCCAAGCTGTGGAATGAAGCCCGGAACCATGTGGTTGGTAAGCAAGCTTCTTGCCACACAGTCACTCCTGCACCTACATGTAAATTCATAGAGGGTGTCCCAAAAGTCACTGTCAGGTTTCATTTTTTAAACTTCCTTAACGTTACAAATAAATGCATGTCATTTTGATACAATATAAAGGACATAATGGAAATTAATATGCACAAGTCAAATTTTGCAACACCACTACATCACATATGAAAAATGACATCGCTTAAATGGCAGCCATTTTCGGTTTTGCACACCCTTGCTCTTTCCAAAACTTGTACCATGACACCCTCGAGAGATTCAAAACTCACTTCTCTGATTTCTCTATTGATATTCTTCTTTAGTTGCATAAGGGTCTCTGGTTTGTTGCCGTAAACCCTCTCTTTCAGGTATCCCCACAAAAAAAGAAAAAAATCCGGCCTAATCAAGTCTGTGGAGCGTGGAGGCCATTCAAAGTAGACCTCACATATACCGCAAGAGAAACAATGTAGTTGCTACGGCAGTACTTTAAAGAGAGAATAATCTCCCGCTACGGCAATGTCAGCTGACTTGGTACCCCAGACTTGACTAGCCCGGATTTTTTCTAGCGGGGATAGCTAAAATAGAGGGTTATAACTTGTAAGTACTCATTCATTTTGCTGTGGGGCATTATGATATAGATCTTTCCCTGTTGTGTTGGTAGACATGACAAAGCTGTAATACCATGTTTATAACCTCTCCGTTTTTATAATGTTATGTGCTTTGTATACTTATTTTCAACGAATTATAACAAGATTTAGAGAAGCGAGACACGCAGAAATGCTGTACAAATTTAACGTAAACGATTGTCAAGAATTAGTGTTGCACTGGGATGGAAAGCTCTTCCCAGCACTCACAGGTGTTGGAAAGGTTGATAGACTGGCAATAATAGTAAATTTTCTAGGCAAGGAGCAATTGTTGGAAGTCCCTGAAATTCCAACATCTTCAGGAGAACATCAAACCATGGCTGTTTACCAAGCAGTGGAGTATAACCGACAAAATTCAGGTACTTTGCTGTGATACGACAGCAAGCAACAGAGGTCGAGTAAATGATGCCTGTACAAATCTATAAAAGTTGTTCAATCGCAACTTGTTGTACTTCCCTTGCCGTCATCACATTTTTGAGTTAGTTTTTAGGAGCTGTTTCACTCACAGATGGGTGGAACTACTGGTCCAGACATGGCGTTTTTCAAAAGATTTCAAGAAGCCTGGACGAAACTCAACAAGGAGGTTTACATAACTGGTAGCGATGAAGTGCCTGATGATGTCTGCCCTACCAGTCTTAGATTTCTTGAATACCACCTTTCTACGCAGAAACAACAGCGAAATGATTACAGAGAATTGTTGGAGTTAACGATGATCCTTCTCGGCGGCATTCTGAAGAATGGGATATTGTTTCGTACATCAGGAGCTGCATGTCATGCTAGGTGGATGCCAAAAGCAATTTACGCATTTAAGATATACCTGTTTCAAGATCAATTTCAGTTATTTCCTGGGGAGAAGGACTCTTTAAGAAAAATATGTATATTACTTGCTCGACTGTATGTTCGAGCCTGGTTTCTGTCATCAGAAGCAACTAAAGCACTTTATCATGATTTCCTATTTATGCATCAACTGATAAATTATCATTGATCTAGAAATCAGTAAGGCTGCTGCGAAAAAAATTTCCAACCATCTGACACTTAGCTCCCGAAACCGTGGCTCTATCCATATTTGATGACAAGTTAAATTATGCTGGAAGCAGACACAGGTGAAGAAGAGGAAGAAGAAAAAAAATCAACTCACCAAAATTACGTTTCTTCGTTTACAAACATCAAGTTTTCGTCTTTTGTAACTCCTGCTATAAAAACTTTCTTCACGAGATTTTCTATCAGCATCGATTTCCTCGACCAAGACTCTTCAACATGGGAGGATGATCCTAGTTACGAAAGTGGACTTGAAAAACTTGAGGAGACAGTTGTTGTGAATAATCCTGCAGAAAGAGGTGTGAAACTCATTCAGGATTACAATAACATTCTCACAAAAGATGAAACTGAGAAACAACTTGTTTTACAGATCGTTACCGAAAACCGTAAAATATACACAACTGCCACTAAATCTTCTCTTATGCAAAAATAATGTTCAATATTCAGTGGTCACTGTTTACATTATGTTTTTGATTCTATAAAAATAATTGTTGTAAATAAAAATGCATTTCTCTCGCAGACGTTTTGTGCTATATTAAGAAAACCTAATATTTCTTAAGTTTTTGTCTTATTTCAGGAAATATTCAATTTAGCTATTGGTAAATTTGAATCAAGGGAACAGTATACCGCTTTTGAAAAGAATTAATTGTTGCGTAAGAATTAATTGTTGCGTAAGAATTAATTGTTGCGCAACTTCAAGACGTTTGAGGGTCGTCTGATATTTGTCTGATTAAGCTGAGATTTTGCACACTCCGTTTTGATATTTATTGGAACAGGATTAGGAGTTGAGAGCAGCAAATTTTAACTTTCGGAAAATTACCTATTACTAAAAGCCACTCTAAATGTAAATATATAATGAAGTTTTCGTCTGTGAAATAATCTACAATAGTCTGGATGATAATCAAGTCATCTCCCCTGCCCACTCTTCCTGTGAGGGTCGCGGAGGCAGTGTCCTCCTTAGGCACCTTCTCAGCAGCATCCTATCAGAAGCAACCCTCATTACAATTTCCTGGCTCCATCTATTTATCTATCTATATATCTATCTATCTATCTATCTATCTGTCTATCTACCTATCTATCTATCTATCTATCTATCTATCTATCTATCTATCTATCTATCTATCTATCTATCTATCTATCTATCTATCTATCTATATATATATATATATATATATATATATATAACTAATAAATTAAAAGTGAACAACAATCATTTACAAGCTATGACACTAACAAACTTCATATAGTTCTTAGAAGTGTAGTATATTCAGAGTCACATTAGTAGCAACATGGACTTTCTCCCTCTTCTTGCTCTATTAGAGAATTGGAGTAAAATTATATTAATGTGTCCAACTGATTTTAAAGATTCTATTTATTTATGCTGATGAGGATAGTCCTGCATTTAATATGATGTATTGATTGCATTGTTCAATTAAATAGAGCCGCTTGAAACGGTTGTACTGCATCAATTCTTGATATCATGTTGCTTATTTTGACTTTATTCACCTTACTTTGAGTTGTACGGATAATACCGCACTGACTTCGTGCTTCAACATGAGTACCTGATTCAACTGAATCACAATTATATCTATAACTATGTATATATATATATGTATACTTTTATTAAAAGCAGCAGAAATATAACAAAAGACTGTTACTCTGAGTTTCACGTTCCCGTTCATCGGACAGTTTTGTTAGAAATAGAAAAGGAATAACAATGCAATCAAAAGTGATATAAAATTTAAAACACATGGATTCGTTTGATTGGTCGTTTCAAATAACGGTCATGGATGCCCAATGAACAAAACAAATGAATTTAATATAGATTCATCCTATTAAAAAAAATATCGAAGAAAACCTTAAATAGAAAAATGGGCTCAAAATACATATTGTAAATAATTAATTATATTCGAATTAACACATTAAAATCAAATAAAATAAAATAAAATGTACGCTGCGTTCAAAATAAAATAAAATTACAATAGCATATACGCATACCAGGCCATCCACAACATATATATATATATATATATATATATATATATATATATATATATATATTATAATAATAATAATATTAGGGACAAAATTCAAAATTACAGGTAAAAACTCAATTAAAATCAATTTATAAAAAATTTAAATTAAATTGAGCTTTATAGATAAAATATATATAAAATATATAATTTTAGGGAAAATAACCAAGTTTCAAGAACTCATCGATGAAAATCCACTATCACATATAGAAAAATTAATAATTAAAAGCACAATAAATGAGTATCATATAAAGTAAAGTAAATATCATAAGATAAATATAATAAAAAGATTACACTTGGTTATTTTCCCTAAAACTATATATATATATATATATATATATATATATATATATATATATATATATATATATATATATATATATATATATATATATATATATGTATATATAAATACATACATCAAAATACACAGATGCATACGCACAGACAATCTACGTATATAGGTATATATTTTTTCAAGGCACAAATATATACATGAATACAAATTTACATACATATACATACATACACATTTAAGTTCGCGCATGAAAAAACTGGTAACAAAAATTGTATCTTAAGCTATGGAGTGGAGGGGTAAAGAGTAACGTATCTATAATAATGTTATTAATATAGAAAAGGGGGGATATGTGGTTGTCATGAGGAAGGAAAGGAAGAAAGAAAGAGAAAAAAGAAAGAAAGACAGAAAAGAAAGAAAAGAGAGAAAGGTTGGGAATGGGAAGAAAGAAGTAGAGAGAGAAAATGAGCAAGAACGTATGTATATAGTAAACCTGCATAAAATTTAGATTGCGTATATATGTGTATACAAAAATGCATATAGCATCACGTATATAGATACATATGTTGATATGTACGCAAATACTTACGATCATAACCGTATACATGCGTATGTACACATTCAAGTATGTGTGAGTGTGAACCCAAGTTTACATTCTCATATATAATATAGATGTACACACGCGAATAGATGCATGTATGTGCAAATAAATATAAGCATATACTCTTACCCATGTACACACAAAAACGTACACGCACGATATCATAACTGCATATGCACAAGTGCAAACCCAGGCCCTATATGTAAGCGCAGACGCACGCATATGAATACGTAAGTGCTGTTACTATACAGACATCTACATAAAAATACCTTTAGATCTCAGTGTATATATGCAGACAACTTCTTAAGAAACCGCCGGGTGTATAAAAGTTAAAACCAGGCGAAAATACATGTATAAATGAATACAAAGTGTTTTAAAAAATAAATAGAATAGAATGAAGTAAAAATTAAAAACAAGTGAGAAGAAAAAAACTATGTATATAACAGTCGAAGGTTTTCTTAAAATGACGTAGGGGTCTATACAAAATTCTTACAACGCTAAATAAATCATTTATAATTCGGTACCAATCCAATAGTCAGATTGCACAATGGTTACAAGGAGTCAAACATTATCAAAAAATTATATATACTATCCATACGGTATATTATTTGCAGACATTTTAAATTTGGACGCATGCCTACATGTATTTAAAAGTTCGCGTCTTTGGTTTAGCGCCTTCTTATCCTGGAATAAAATATTTAGCTTTTCCAATAAACAAAGATCACATTTCAATGGTCTTTTATGGGCACCGTGTCTGTAAGGCGATGCTCTACCCCAAATCCTCCATGTCACGTTGAAAGGCGGGGCTTCATTTTCCTTTAATTGCCAGACGTATTTTGCCAGGCTCGTCTTTGTCCTATTTTCAGGGTACCTAAAAGAATTTTTGTGCGAATACAGTCTGGTTTTGAAAGAATTTTCTGTAGCCCCTGTATAAGTTCTATAATCCTGCGAGCCTTCTATCTGAACTTTGGCCCTATATACGATACCTTTTTCTAGACATCTCCCTTCCAACGGACAGGAGGTTCGATCTTTGAAATTACAGCTCTTTGTAAGTGGATCGGCATTATTGTTTTTGGCAATTATTTTATTGTTGTGCTGGCTGATCAAAGAGGCGAAGTTTTTGCAGCAAGAATAGCTAATCTTAAGCGTTCTTCTATTAAATATTCTGTAAAACTTATGATCAGGTTGAAAGTGCCTAGTTACCAATCTTAAGAATGCCTTACCTATATTCGTTCTTACGGCCATATTGAAAGCTGGGTTGAACCACAAAACTTTCCTAGTCCTAGTTCTACGTGCTGCGCTGCTGCCAGTATTGGACTGGGTGTACTGGATCCTCTCAGAGAATCCACTATTCCTTAAAGCACTATCATAATAAGGTGCCGCGTTACGGAATGTTGCTTCGTCTGCAGAAATTGACAAAATTCGCCTACCTACGTTACTAACTAAGTTTCTAAGAATAACAGGCGGATGGTTGGATTCTCTGCTGATATAGGATAGTTTGTCATTTGGTTTACGGTAAGGCTTAAATATATTCGAATCCAAGTCTAAATTTACGACTAAGAAATCTACTTTTATTAGGTTAGTATCTACTGTGATCCATAAACCTATCCTTTGGAAAAAAGTTATAAGATCCTTCCTGAGCTTATCTAGTTCATGGCCGTTTAAATTACAGCTCTTTGTAAGTGGATCGGCATTATTGTTTTTGGCAATTATTTTATTGTTGTGCTGGCTGATCAAAGAGGCGAAGTTTTTGCAGCAAGAATAGCTAATCTTAAAGGTTTTCTTCGATATTTTTTAAATAGGATGAATCTATATTAAATTCATTTGTTTTGTTCATTACGCATCCATGACCGTTATTTGAAACGACCAATCAAACGAATCCATGTGTTTTAAATTTTATATCACCTTTGATTGCATTGTTATTCCTTTTCCATTTCTAACAAAACTGTCCGATGAACGGGAGCGTGAAACTCAGAGTAACAGTCTTTTGTTATATTTCTGTTGCTTTTAAATAAAGCATATTACTCTACCTCTGGTATTTGAGTACTCTTTTTTCCACCTTGTTGCACATTTCATGTGCTTACTCCGGTATATATATGTATATATATTTATATGTGTGTGTGCTTTAGTCGAAGAAATCGACCCCAAGAAGACTTCTTCTTTGTAAGCCTAGTACATATTCTATCGGTAACTTTTGCCGATTTACTAAGTTACGGGGACATAAACACATCAACATCGTTGCAAAACGACGGTGGGCGGGCGGACAAACATAGACAGACACACACACATGAAGACAAGTGTTTTTACAATAGCCTCGCGACCACCAAAGCACTGTGAATGAATTTGGTAGACGGAAACTGAAAGAAGCCCGTCGTACATATATATAGGTATATATTCTTGAGTGTGTGTGTTTTTGTGGATATGTTTTTAGTCCTACAATCGCTTGGTAACCGGTGTTGGTGTGTTTACGTCCCCGCTGTTCGGCAAAGGCGACAGATAGAATAAGTACTAGGCTTACAAACAATAAGTCTTGAGGTCATTTTTTCGATCAAATAACCCTTTAAGCTGGTGTTTCCAGCATAACCGCAATCAAATGACTGAAACAAATAAAAGAATAAAAGAATACATATACATAATTATAAATGAGGGCAAAAAAAGATTTTCTTATTTCAATATGCTGAAAAATAGATCGTCTAACCACACACAATCTTGTTTACTATAAAAAAGGCAGCGAGCTGGCAGAAACGTTAGCACGCCGGGCGAAATGCTTAGCGGTCTTTCGTGTGTCTTTAGTTTAAATTACGCCGAGGTCGACTTTGCCTTTCATCCTTTCGAGATCGATAAATTAAGTATCGGTTACGTACAGGGGTCTTGTGCTTAGAGTAGAAAAGAATATTTTTCACTATAAATACACGGCGTGTATTTATAGTGAAAAATATTGTATGTGGTTAGACGATTTAAAGTCTATTCTTCAGCATATTGGCATCCAGAATTTTTTTTATTTTGCCCTTGTACATAATTGTTTATAATGTTCACATTAAAAGGCATTTTAATATGCTGGCCACTGATAAGATTTGTTTTGAAAAATTTTATCTTTATATTAGAAGTAAATTTATATACACACACACACACACACATATATATATATATATATATATATATATATATATATATATATACATATTATCTTAATGATTATTACTTTGTATTTTATTATAGTTCTTTTTAGTGTATTTACTTATTAAATTTTTCTATGTGACTGTGGATTTTCAAGGATGAGTTCATAAACTTTGGTTTTTTTCTCTCTCTCTCTCTCTCTCTCTCTCTCTCTCTCTCTCTCTTTATCTACATATATATATATATATATATATATATATATATATAATACAAAGAATATATATACATGTATACACACATATATGTACATACTTACATCTACATGTGTATATATATGCATATCAGGGTACAGGACGTTAGAACAATAAACTACAGACAACGGAACGAACACATAGGAAAACGGAAAGCCACTTGGAATATCCCTTCATCGGCTGTCTCTATTCTATCTAGAC
>NC_142950.1:16172261-16202261 GCF_046866305.1 Octopus bimaculoides
CACAGGATGTGTGACGAAAAAATCTGATAAAATAATGCTAAAGCCATGATCAAATAACTAGTGCGGGTGTTTATTGGCAACAAAGAAAAAGAAAAGAAAACGACCATCCCTAAATACAATAAATAATATATCTTTATGCAAAATCTTCTCGGCTTAATTCTATAAATGTGCAATTTTTCAAGATATTTATCACTGTTATCGTTATGACTATAATCATTATAAGCATTTTACCTTTTCTATATCGAGCCATCTTTATTTTGTATGATATTATATGAACATATGGAGGTGTAGGAGAGTGACCATATCAACGTGAACGAGAATATGCCTGTCATTATGCACGAGTGTCTATATGTGCAGATATCACTGCAAGTATGTACATGTGAGCAAACATAATTATGTGTGTCATTGGATAAGAATATACTGGCCGGAGTAGGAGTGTATATATGTGTGAATGAGTACATACAACAATGTATGTATCTATATCATGTAAATATGAAAATACGGCATTCAGTTTCAAAGTGGCGAGATGGCTAAATCGTTAGCAGGCCGAGCAAAATGCTTAATGGCATTTCGTCCGTTTCTACGTTCTGAGTTCAAATTCCGCCGAGGTCGACTTTGCCTTTCATCCTTTCGGGGTCGATTAAATAAGTACCAATTACGCACTGGGTCGGTATAATCGACTTAATCCGTTTGTCTGTCCTTGTTTGTCCCCTCTGTGTGTAGCCCCTTGTGGGTAGTAAAAAAATAACATAATTATGTGGCCGTGTGCCATTGGATAAGAATATACTGGCTGGAGTAGGAGTGTACATACGTGTGAATGAGTACATACAACAATGTATGTGTCTATATCGTGTAAATCTGAAAATACGGCATTCAGTTTCAAAGTGGCAAGATAGCTAAATCGTTAGCAGGCCGGGAAAAATGCTTAATGGCATTTCGTCCATTTCTACGTTCTGAGTTCAAATTTTGCCGAGGTCAACTTTGTCTTCTATTCTTTCGGGTTCGATAAAATAGGTACCAGCTGAGCACATGGGTAGTTATTATCGACTTAGTCCCTCCCCAAAAACTGCCGGCCTTGTACCAAAAATTGGAGACTAATATGAGGTATTGAGTTTCATGTGTATATATACCAATGTGTGTGCATATATCAAAATATATAGCATGGACGATTATCTAACGTGGTAATAAATTAACTCCAAATTCAAAAAATAAGAATTGTCAGAGAACAGACAGAAAAGCGAATGGAAACAAAAGGTGAAGAAGGCAACTGGACACAAGTGACATCTGCTTAATGCCTGATGACAAGTCACTCAAAACCTACTTAAGATGTTACAATCCGACCTCTATGCCTTTACCTAGCTTTGGTTTCATATTCTGTATTCTATCTCTCTCAAAATAATATGATTAACCCCAACTCAAAGCCGGTAATGTTTCTAATTCGTTCGTTTGTATTGATAATTTATTGGCCGAAATATATCTATGTATATATTTGTATGCGTATATATATATATATATATATATATATATATATATATATATATATATATGTGTGTGTGTGTGTGTGTGTGTTTGTGTGTGTGTAGGTATGCGTACATAGAGGCTACATGTGTATCTCCGTGTGTGTATCTATGCATGCATGTATGTATATATATGTATTTATATATATATATATATATATATATATATATATATATATATATATATATATAACAATTTTCCAGAGGATATGAAAATTTAAAAGTTAAAAACCTTATAATATATATATATATATATATATATATATATATAATTTTGCTTTTACTTAACTGTCTTATTATTGGTGTATTTTATTCTATTTCATTTGATTTTTTTCTAATTCTTTATTCTTCTATCCTTCTATAGTTTATTATATATTTTTATGGTTGTATTGCTTATATGAGAGGAACTCGTTCCGTTTATCGCCGTTCATTATGGAGAAAACGGAATGCTACTAAAATCTGTTGATATGGAAGTAAGTGAAACGGCAAGTAAAACACGAGATACTTATTTGAAAAGTCACCTGATGAATCAAAACTATCGTAATGGTCTTGAATAAGGAGCTTCATGAATTGCATTTTCTGTCCCTCATCTTTTTATATATATAAACTCTACAGATATAAAATAATCCCTGACTTAACTGTAGTGGCATCTCCCTCCATATTGTTGTAGCATCAGGTGACCGAATACTGTGGTCGTACATGGAACAGCAAACAGGAAAGTGTCGATCTGAATATAGAATTATTACTACGTATTGGCGCAGGTGTCGCTGTGAGGAAAGAATGGTTAATTGTGTATTACGTTCACATTTTGGGGTACGGAGAGATATTTAGACACTTCAAATAAGGTTAAGGTTATTTTCAAGTATAGAGAGAAGCAGAAGGTATTCATGTTAGGATACAGATAGAGCTTAGAGAAGATAATGAACCTTATGTGGTATTATAATTATATAAGGTTGTGAAGTTATAAAGTTGTAACCTAATAGAAGTAATTACAATTACAATGGGAGTTATTCTGGCTAAGGTAGAGGTGAAGGGATAGAAATAAAGGGTATATTATCATAAGTTGTATTTGAATACACCTACGTATACAAATACTAATAGGTATATGGATCAAAACTCACGGATAAATTCTTAAAAATAAGTACTTAAACATAAATTCTTAGAAATATATACAGTAACATCCCAAAGAAAAACTATTGTAATCATATATATATAATGACAATAGTTTTTCGTTGAGATGTTACTCCATATATTTCTAAGCATATATATATATATATATATATATATATATATATATATATATATATATATATATACTAGTTAGACATATATATATTTATAAAGAAAATAATATATAAGGTATATCGAGAATGTTACACATAAATTAGAAAGGGATGGCAATTAATATATAATGCTCAGATTAGAAATAAATTATTTTATTATCAAACGGGGAACTAGCTCCAATAATAATTAATATTAATGATATTTAGAGAAAGTGTGTTTAGCCTTTTGAAGGCAGAAAAGGTTTCTTTCTTTTTAGTATTAAGTAGAAGAAGATTGGCCTTTAATATAAATATAGAATCTCACTTATACACAACAAACATTTCTTATTCTTTAAATCATACGCAGGATGAGATCATAACTAATACCCTTATCTTTAAGGCCCCATATATAATTACTCAAACCAGTTGAATCCCTCCTATTTCTGTTTCTCTAGGTATACACATGGTAACTCAGTCTACGTTTCATATGGTTTTGGTATTTACTACACATTGAGAACTTACTACACATTGGTAAACTAATTCTTTTTTATTGCAATTGTCACTAAAGACAAAATGGGAACGCAATACACAGTTACCCACTTCAATTGTAGTCTATAAGTCTGAATACATTTTCATTCATTCATTTTCACTTTTGTAATCTATTTATCTACTTGTTTATTTTCTTATTTTATTTGCTTCTTTTGATTACTTATACATATGATTGGAATCAATTCATATATAGATATAAATGAGTGTGTCTACAGGCTGATATTTCTCGATTGATTATTCTCTCCATTTTCTTATTTGCCGCATATACGTAAACACACATACAAATATATGTACATATATATACACACACGTGTACAGTTATTCATACATACAAGCATGTGTGCATATATAGATGTATATGTGTATGTATGTATATATATATATATATATATATATATATATATATATATATATATATATATATATATATATATATATATATATATATATATATACTTTATTTAAAAGCAGCAGAAATATAACAAAAAAACCGTTACTCTGAGTTTCACGTTCCCGTTCTCCGATGAACGGGAACGTGAAACTCAGAGTAACGGTTTTTTTGTTATATTTCTGCTGCTTTTAAATAAAGCATATTACTCTACCTCTGGTATTTGAGTACTCTTTTTTCCACCTTGTTGCACATTTCATGTGCTTACTCCGGTATATATATATATATATATATATATATATATATATATATATACATACATATATGTATACATCCATGCATACAAAACACTCACAAAGACGCGCATATATATATATGAAGGAGATGAAACTGGACATCACCCACACAGTCCTAGAATAATTAACATCTTTCACGCCATAAAATCGAACTTACTTATATTCCCCAAAATAAAAAAATCCTTACGGAATAGCAGACGCCAACCAAAAAATCTTTAAAAACACCTTACAAAGGTAGAATTCAAATCGGAGAATGAATCAGAATTCTTAGTAAAAGAATGTGGAGGCAGGAGATGTGGAACATGCAACAACAACAACAACTTTAGATACTTAGAAAGTGGTTCCCACATGAAATTCAAGATCGGATCCCTTTTCAACATAAATGCTGATATGAAATGCAAAACGCAAAACCTCATGTATTGTATTACCTGCCCAAATAGCAAAGAAAATTACATTGTCGAAACAAATAATTCCCTTTGCCAACCTACAAGAATCCACAGGCAACATATCCGACAAGAGGAATTACACAAGATTCCATTAAGTAAGCATCTGGAAATATGCAGCGACAGAAAATTCAGAATTTTTCCCGTTTGAGACAGTACATTTTGTTTTCTAAATATAACTCAAATATCGGAAACATAATGCTCATCTCTGTAAATATTCAGGTGTATATATGTGACGTTGAGATGTTCTGATCTTTGCATGTTTTTCTAGTTTGTTAGTGTTATACAATTACAAATTCTACTTTGCAAGTGTTTGTAAGTATTCTGTAATGCAAAAACATGAAATTGACAGAAGAGCGATTTTGGTTTTCAATGCAAAACATCGACGTTACACAGTATAAACATGGACATGTTCCCAAACACACACGCACACACACGCACACACACACACACACACACACACACACACTTCATCAAGGGATTCTCTCCAAAATTGAATGTATGAAAGAAAATCGGAAACAGTATATTTTGTATTCTAAATTTAACTCAAAGAGGAGAAAAATAAAGAGTAAAAAAGAAGGAAAGAGGAGAAAAAGGAAGAAAAGGGAAAACAAAGACGAGAAGAAAAAGGGGAGAGAGAAAAAAAGCAAAAGGACTTTCAGTGATGAAGACATCACACCTTTTTTTTTTTTTTGAAGAGATCACCATCCTTAAACCCATTCCAATACAATGGTAAAGGACTAAATAAATAAATGAATGGTGATTAGGAAGGGGGATCCCCCTTCTCTCTCTCCCACACTCTACCAATCTAGCTCGCTAGCTATCTCTCTGACTGTCTATCTATCAACGTATCTACCTACCTATATTTCTATCTATGTATCTCCATTGTCATGGAACCTCACCCAAAAAAAAACAAAAACGATATTCTCCTCTCCTAACCCCACCACCCCCCAAAAAGCATCTGTTTTATATAAATGAACAAGTTGTTTGTACATTCAGAAAATTTTATTTGACAAGTTCCAGAAAAGAACGCAAACGCTAATAATAATGAAGAAATAAAAAGATCTTTTCCAAAATTCTGACGACCTTTCTCTCAATATACATATACAAACACACCTATAAATATTTATATACAAGTTATGTATACATATATACATAGATACACATACATACACACACACACACACACACTCTACCGGTCATTTGCTACAACATCTGTCCGTGTTCGGACTATCGCTGCACAGGGGCCACCCGGAATCTCGCTTTCGCCATGAACAGGAATTAACCTTCTCCCTTCGTTCATTTACTACCTCACTTCAAATGATTCCACCTCACACAGATTCCCACACACCTCACGCATTCACCTGCCCCTCTCCTCACACACCTGCATTTCGCCTACCTCATTGTTCTCACCACGCACACACCACTATATAACTCATTATTCACTTCACACACCATTACACACACACACACACACACACACACACACACACACACACACAAACAACTTTCCACTCCACTGTTCAACTCATTACTCACTTCACACACCATTACACACACACCCACAAACACCTTCCCACTCCACACAAACTCGCACCCAACACTTCTCAGCACCCGCATCACACTCCATTATCTACATATCTATACACCATTTGTCCACATACCCTTCAATAGCGTCCACACACATAGCTTATAGGAGCTTCCTTACACACTGTACAACTCAGCACATACATCACACACCATCATGCACACTCACACACCCACGCAAGCACATTATGCCTGAACATAGACAATATATACACACACACGCAATACGCATAGACATAGATAACTTTCGCCCACACACATATACTATACACATGCATACTATATGTTCACAGTCATACACACATACACACACATACATACACCACCTGAACAAGCACATATTAATTGCTATACACAAGTATTTGCACACGAACACACACAAATGCACAAAGCACACATCACTCTACACAACACATACACTAGGTTACTTGTACACATATACTCACACCTAGACCAATGCGTTTGCATACACGGGATAATTGCACACATACATACATACGTCCATATGCACACCCTCGTACATACCATTTAATGTAACACATATCACTCCACATAATGTACGCACTGGGTTACTTACACACATATACACACAAGGGTCAACATATTTTTTCAGCTCGCTCACAAATACATATTCCTATACTCACCCCCATTCATACATACACACTCACACACACCGTTATCACATACACACGCGTGTGAGAGAGTAAATTCGTTCGGCCTGATCACCGTAACTATCTCCTTTTCATTCAGCGTTCTTCTGACTATTTAGTCATGTTGAAACTTGAGTCTCTAAAAAAATATTTATTATGCGTTTTTTTTTTTTTCACTCTCCTTTTTTCCTCTTAATATTTTCTGAGTGGTAAACTAATACTCATGCTCGCTATTCTTACACCTCTCTTCGTCTTTTGTTTTCTGTAAATATATATATATATATAACAGTATCATTCAGTCTGCTACAATGAATCCATAAACACGTATAAAACATCCAAGGGTATATCTTTCCCTTCTGAAAATATTATGTTCAGGTCATATAAATTTAATATTTACTAAATATTTACTAAGTATTAATTGAAACAGCTGTAAGGCTGATTATTTATTTGCTGTTAATAATAAACAATTATCAACTTCCAAATCTCCATTTTCTTTTATCATGTATTTGTGTGTGTGTGTCCGTGTATGTGTGTTTGTGCGTGTATGTGTGTGTTGTATGTGTGTGCGTGTGTTTTTTGTGTGTGTCCAAGTAAGTGTATGTATATAGATGCATATGTGTGCGAGCATGTATGTGGGCCTGTACTTAAAGATCAGCCAAGGACAATCGCAAGCGCAACCAACCATGAAGAACAAATCAGTACCAAGAAATGAAATGCCAATCCTTTTAACAGTAGCGAGACCAGCATCCTACTGCATCCACACATTCAAAGCTGTTTACTAGCGTACCTTCACCTACAACGACAGAAAAGATGCTCTTGAAGTCGAGAATTTGAATTAACGCGGAAATATTCATATATCGCCTGAGGAAACACAACTAGATCTCAGAATGCAGAGAAACGGTTACATAACCAAATATCTGTAAGCCTGGAGAACTACGTTGCGTAGAAACAATTGTAGTGATTGCAAATAAATGTTCAATTGTACTCCTTGTTCACTCCAATTTATTGAATTCTACAGATCCTAAACGCAAATCTGGAAGTACGTATAATACAACTATTGGATAGCACAGTGTAAATCTGAAGGTGGACAAGCTTTATACTGTACTCTGCGACGTTCTTAACACAATGTAACGTAACTATAAATATATATGTATATATATATATATATATATATAAGTGTGTGCGTGTGTGTCTGTGTGTTTCTGTGTGTGTGTCTGTGTTTCCCCCCCCCCCACCATCACTTGACAACCAGTGTTGACATGTGTACGTCTCCGTGGATTAGCGGCTTGCCAAGAGACCTCGATGGAGTAAAACGAAAAGAAATTGGGTCGATTTATTCGAGTAAAATTTCTTCTGAAACAAAGAAAAGAAAAATGATAAATGACATATATATATATATATATATATATATATATATATATATATATATATATATATAATGGACTCCCCCGTCGAAGTCGACATATCAGCGTTTAGTGTTTGTTAAACGCCCTGCACAAATGATTTCTTTATAGTGATCAAATGTATGTGTGCTCTACATTAGCTCACTCTCTTCATCAGATCCACATGGCCACAAGTCAGATGTCGTAATGATGGCAGAGGAACGTGAAATGAAGTGTTTTGCTCAAAGACACAACCTACATCTCTATCCGGGAATCGAACCCATGGCCTAAGTCACAAACCATTAGGTCACATATTTATTCATCAAGTTGTGAGATAAATTCGTTAGTCTTTTGTTCCTTTTTTTCTGCTTGGCACCGCATCTTCATATATCCGAAAAGATGTAAAATTTATTCAAATTTTAAAAGCGAGGGTCAAAAGTTGTAAAGTAAGAACAGAATTACAAAAACATAAAACAGTATCTTTTATTCTTTTACTTGTTTCAGTTATTTGACTGCGGCCATGCTAGAGCACAGCCTTGAAATTTTAGTCGAATATATCGACTCCAGTACTTATTTTTTTAAAGCCTGGTACTTACTCTATTGATATATTTTGCTGAACCGCTAAGTTACGCGGACGTAAACACACTAGCACTGCTGATCAGGCGGTAGTGGTGGGGGACACAAAAATACGCACGTATAGACATATATGTGTATGTATTCATCTATACCACGGATTTCTTTCAGTTTCCGTCTACTAAATCCACTCACAAAGCTTTGGTCGGCCCTAGGCTTGAGTAGAAGACAATTACTGATGGTGCTCCGCAGTGGGACTGAACTCTGAATCATGTGGTTAAGAAGCAAGCTTCTTACCACACAACCACGTCTACGATAAAAATATTTTGGTATAAATGCAATAATATTGGAAAAGATTAAAATAAAGGCATAAAACAAAACGAACGAATTCATCTGACTACGTTAGATGTTGAGTGTCTTGGCTGCAAGGACAAACAATGCAGTGGCGTCCGTTACAGGATTCGAAACAGCAATCCTCAACTCCCTACCGTGAAATGACAGTAAAGTGTCATGATCATCGATAGATCAACACAACAGGAAATGACAAAATCAATCTAACTGATTGGATAATATTTTGTTAAACAAAAATTACCCAATATCAGCAGTAGCATGATCAGCACCACCACCAACAGCACCACCATCATTAATACCATCATTACCACCCACCACCATCGCCATCACTACACACATCACCATCATTACTATCATCAACAACATTATCACAAACGCTAACCCTCACCCTACCACCACTTACTGACCACCACTGTCACCACCACCACCAACAACAACAACCACTGACACCAATATCAGCCAATACCACCACCAAAACTATCAACAATACCAACATAAAAAAGCAACATAATTCCAACAATTATCACTCTAGCACCACCACCGCCACCACCATCACCACCACCACCCCCGCCACCACAAAGAAGAACAACAACAGCAACCAGCAACAAGGTCAACAGTAAACACCACCAATAGATCTTCTCGGCACGGCCTCCACCGCGAGCAGGACACTTTTGAAACCAGTGTAACTCCCACCATGACCATCACTGCCGCCAAAACCACCACCAAGTCTATCTTCAACCATCATAACCATCACATCCTTACCGCCACCTCCATCACCTCCACAACACTCATCAGAACTACTACAACCAACACAACTATCGCCACCACCATCACCAATCAGGACTCTCACTGTGTTATGACCACGACGACTACCAAAACTGTCATTAGAACTACTATCATCACCACCACCACCACAACCACCACCACCATCAGAACCACTACCACAACCACAAACAACAATACCAACAATATCAAGACCTCCCACCTCCATCACAAATCTTATGACAGTCACCATGAAATGATGAAACACTTCATGATTTCCCACTATAGTCACAAGCACGCCACCACCATCATCGCCACCATCATCATCATCATCATTACCATCGCCACCCATCGCTGCCGACGCCATCACTATCACCACCCACCTGCTCTGCGAGAAATGTCACGATTTTGGCAAAATTTGTAAAAGGTCAGACGATACAAGAACAATGGAGAACCGCTAGAGCTATATGGGAGCCGGAAGTCACGTGAATCCGGGTATTTCATAAATCATATTTCACTTGTCTTGTTGATAATATATTCTGGTAGCAGTGTGTGTATGTTTGTATGCGCATGTATTTATCTGTGTATGCATGTGCATATGTATATATATATTTATGTATAATTAACTACATGTGTAGGTGTGTGTGTATATATATATATATATATATATATATATATATATATATATGCAGAGAGAAAGAGAGAGAGAGAGAGAGGGAGAGAGAGAAATATTTATAAAATACATAAAACACGCACACATACACACTCACATACATGCATGTATATGTATGAATGGATGTATCTGTGTGAATATCTACGTACGTATTTACGTGTGTGTGTGTGTGTGTGTGTGTGTGTGTGTGTGTGTGTGTGTGCGTTCTTAGTTTTCTTCCACTTTCCTCAGTATGGAATAAGACCCGGTTTCTAACATAGAAACAGAACTCTTTCGTTAGAAATTAGACAACATCAACAGGGTGGTCTTGTATCAGATTTATTTAAGTTCTTCTAGTTCAAGCTGGTCACTAACAAAGTGACAAGAATTTTAGAGTTAGGGTAGTTATTGAGGTTTGTAAGCATGTTGTTGAGTTAGTAAGTAGGTATGAGGGGATACTGAAAAGTTCCTGACACTCTTAAAGCCAGGAACTCTTCAGCACCCCCTCGTGTATGCACCTGCGCTTATGTTCCGTGTGAACCTGCCTTTTTTGTCTTTAGTGTCGTGATGTTTCATTATGTTTCATATGCGTATCAATGGGCCAAGATTTGAAATAATTCGGGAGGGTGTTTTTTTTTTGTTTTTATTTTGCTTTATTTGTTTTAATATCGTATAGAGAGGAAACCTGCCGAGCGGCAGCCAGTCACCTAGGGCAGGCATTGTAACGCTACTGTCCGGCCTTGTCAGGTCTTTGCAAAATACAAAGGTTTTCAGTATATTGATTATGAGGACAACGTAGAGTGTGAGCTGCAATGTTTAGTTCTACTTCTTTGCATTTCGTATTCGTTTTTAGTCTTTTTGTTGAGTCTTGTTTTTAAAGATCATTAAGTGTTCCAATTACAATTGTTATTGTTTCCATTTCCACGTGCCATTTTCTGCTTATTTCAATTTCAAAACCTTCACAAGTTTATCATATTCTTCGTCGCACATTTTTACCAGGTGGAATAGACGTAATTATAATTGCGTAGGTCTTATTTTTTTAGTCTGTTTAACCATAAATAGTTGATATTTAATTATGTGATTAGTATATACTATAAAGTCCCAAAGGATGCTAATTTCGTCACTTTCAACTATTGTTTTAGGCTTATGTTCATAGCAGTTTTTCGTTTATTCAGTCCCGAAGCTGTTGCACGAAGTCCAGTGAATGATTTAACCAAATCTGTCATGTCTAGCCTTGTATTCGATTGGAGCCATGGTTGAGCTTCCAAATACTCACTCTATAGTCAATAGTTAAATCGTGGACATCACAGACTTGCACGTTGAGCTGGCTCCGTTTTTGAAGATGTTAGCTTGATAATTGTTTGTGTATAGCCTTGCCCTAGACAGCAAGAATTAATCCATTTGCTTCTGTCATCAATCCTGAACTCCGCAGTTACTGATGCGTTTTTGATCGGTGCACAACAGCTTCCTTGATGTGGAGTGGGCATTGTCCGTTTCTGCTGTAATCTATATTTCAAGCTTTCCAGTCTTTCTGTTTTTGCTGTCTTCCAATGCATTTTGCCTGCCTTTCTTAACGTTCTCTATTTCAGCAATATGTAACTTTGCTCTACATTCCCCAGCTTCTTTGTTCACAGAACAGAGTTTTTTCTGGAATTCACGTTCTCTCAGAGTTATCCTCATCCAATGTCTGGCCTTTCTCAAGTACTTCTGCGAGCAACTGTGGTTCTTTTCTAGGAGAGTTCTAGTTGAATCAGTCCTCTTCCATCGTCTTTCCTTGACAGACAGAGGCAGTTTATGTCTGAATGGTGCATTTTATTGGCAGTTAGAAGCATTCCTGTGTCTATTATTTGTAGGTCAGCTAGGTTCCATTTGAGGACATTGAAACTACAGATATTGTTAAGGTGTTTAATAGTTTATATGCGGTTCATGAAGATCAATTCATTTTTCAGGACCAGTCTTACTCTTCTGTAGTTCACCTGCAACTCTTCTCCTTCATTTGAGTGTGTTGAATACCAACGCACATATTAACGCCTGAAGATTCCCAGAACCCAGTGTTTGCAGGTTTGCCAAAACTTGAAACAATCATTATTATTATTATTATTATTATTATTATTATTATTCAGTCGTCTACTTGTATAACGTGCTTTCACTGCACTACCGATCTCTCTCGGCATACCAGCAAACCACAAAATCACACCAGCTAGCATCACCGCCACCTCCAAGCCCGTCATATATATATATATATATATATATATATATATATATATATATATATATATATATATAATTATGTGTATTTCTTCTATCTTAATGAATAAAAATTCTTCTGATAGAATAAATGGGTTAATAGAAACCAATGTAGCAAAGAACACAAAATAACTGTGGTTAGCTCCTATTTTTAAGGCAGCAACTCCTTGAAATTTTGGGTATTTGAGTATATTTAAGAATTTAAGGATTGGAGAAAATGCATGTTATAATGGTATACTTTATTCCTACATATGTTTCAAAGGATTACAACCTGTGTGATCCATAGGGATCTTTGATATTAAAATTGTAACCTTCTCATCAGGGAAAGCATGGGAATCAATATATATATATATATATATATATATATATATATATATATATATATATATATATATATATATATATATATATATATATATATATATATATATATATATATATATGTATGTATGCATGTATGTATGCATGTATGTATGTATGTATGCATGTATGTATGCATGTATTTATGTGTGTGTGTTTGTCCCCATCACCATTGCTTGACAATCAATGTTGGTGTGTTAATGTGTCCCTGTAACTTAGCTTTTCAGCAGAAGAGTCTGATAGAGTAAAGCACCAGGCTTACAAGGAATAAGTCCAGGGGTCAATTTTTTCGGCTAATGTGTGGTGTTCCAGTATGGTCACCGTCGAATGACTGAAACTAGTAAAAGAATAAAAGAGTACGAGAAAAACGTTCCGTACCACTAAACCAAGAGGGTTTTCTGAATATGTACGATGCATTTTAAGACTAAATAGTAATTATGTTTACCTTTGCGTAAGTGAGATATTTTGGTTGGATTATATAGTTATAGATTTTACATTTCTTTCTCTATGCTGCAACTGTTGCCATATACTTTTCTGTTATAGGCACAAGACCTGAAATTTTTTAATAATAATAATAATAATAATAATAATAATAATAATGATGATGATGATGATGATGATGATGATGATAAAAATAATAATAATAACTTGCTGGACCCGTCGAAAATTCACGGAAAATATTAAAAATGTAAGCCTCTGTAAATTGCGTGCTGGTACCATGAGAAATGTTTCTATGTTGTGATAGTTAAAGACGGTGAGCGGGCAGAACCGTTAGCACGCCGGGCGAAATGCTTAGCGGTATTTCGTCTGTTTTTATGTTCTGAGTTCAAATTCTGCCGAGGTCGACTTTGCCTTTCATCCTCTCGAGATAGATAAATGAAGTACCAGTTGCGTACTAGGGTCGATCTAATCGACTGGCCCCATCCCCCAAAATTTCGGGCCTTGTGCCTAGAGTAGAAAAGATTATTATTATTATTATTATTATTATTATTATTATTATTATTATTATTATTATTATTATCATTATTATTATTATTATTATTATTATTATTATTGTGAGCTGGCAGAATCGTTTGAGTGTTAGACAAGCTGCTTAGCAGCATTTCGTCCGTTTTGGTGCTCTGAGTTCATATTCCACCGATGTCGACATGGCCTTTCATCATTCCGGAGGCGATAAAATAAAGTACCAGTTGAGTACTAAGGTCGATCCAATCGACGTATCCCCTCCCCGATGTTGCTGGCCTTGTGCCAAAATTTGAAATCATTATTATAATTATAAATTATGAATAAGGCGGTGAGCTGGCAGAACCGTTAAGGCGCACCGGCAAAATACTTAGCGGTATTTCGTCCATCCTTACATTCTGAGTTCAAATTCCGCTAAGGTCGACTTAGTCTTTCATGTTTTCAGGATCGTTAAAATATGTACCAATTGAGCACTGGGGTCAATGTAATCGACTTATGCCCTCCCCGAAATTGCTGGTCGTGTGCTAAAATTTGAAGCCATTATATTATTCTTTCTGTTATTGTTGTTATTACAATTAGTGGCATAATTATTAGTATTGTTATGCATATTGTTAGCATTAAATGATTATTTATCATCACCAATACTATCGTTGTCATCATCATCATCATCATCGAAAACAACAAGAATAATAGCAGCTGTAGCAGTTACAGCAGCAATATCAACATTGATCGAGTTTTTGAGAAATATTCATCACGTTCAAACACTATTGCACCGCAGTTTGTAATGTCACGAGAAGCGCTGCGATTTCCTGAGACGCCATGTTGTTGTCACTCAAATGCTTTCTCATGATTTCGTATCTTTTGCAGTGTTCGTCACGAACAAACGACGACATGATACAGACATTTCGTGGTATCACGATTTATAATGTGGCAATATCTAGTTATATAATCGAATATATCCGTTTACATAACTACATAACACATAACACTGAATGAGACTCGGTTTTATAACACGAAACACAGTATACATATATATACATGCATAAATACATACACATATATATATATATATATATATATATATATATATATATATGTATATATATATATAAATATATATAAATATAAATAAATAAATATATATATATATATATATATATATATATTTATATAATATCCATACACACACCCACACACATGCACAAACACGCACATTCTTGTTCGCGCTCTCTCTCTCTTTCTCGCACGGTCCTTTATATATATATATATAAATGTATGTATGTTTGCATATATAAGAATGTGTGTGTGTATGTGTGTGTGCACGTGTGTGTATGTGTGTGTGCACGTGTGTGTGTGTGTGTGTGTGTGTTTCCACACGGATTCATATCCGCAAATACGTACATTTTTTGCTACAGGACCATGAAATGTCTTGCATTTTTTACACACACATACACACACACACACACGCACACACACATACACACGCGAGCGGATACATATATCCAGGCTTACGTATAGCATGACACATTTTGTTATTGCATAATGAAATACTCTGTATGCATTTTTTAGTTCTTGTTAATACAATGTTATATAATTGTGATATATTGTAGTATATATATATAATTTAAATAACTTTCTTCTGTCTACTCCGCCCCTGTGAATAAAAGAAACGTTGCAACAACGTGTCAATCCAGATTCATTTCATGACCTCACTATTCCTTGTCGTGGAAACACTTTTCCCCAGATTCCTCTCTATCTATCACTCTTTCTCTCTCTCTCTGTCTCTCTCTTTCTTTCTCTCTCTCTCTCTCTCTCTCTCTCTCTCTCTCTATATATATATATATATATATATATATATATATATATATATATACACTTTATTAAAAAGCCACAAAAATATCACAAAAACTGTTACTCAGTTTCATGTTCCAGTTCGTCGAGCAGTTTTGTTTAGAAATATGTATATATATATATATATATATATATATATATATATATATATATATATATATATATATATACATATATATATATATATAGGTGTAATTATGTATGCATGTGTGTATGCATGTCGGATCGCTGTGAGTGCCACTAGTAGCATATAGCAATGTCAGATTTTAAACTTAAGAAGTATTGTATATGTTTTATGTTCCAGTTACAGATTCTAGTTTTAATGTGCGAGATAGCCGGCTGATTCTAGATATTGCCAGTTATCTCTGTAACATTATACAACATAGTGTTCAGCTGATGACCCGTTGTGGTTAAACATCTCATTACGATTGGAACATTCAACGCAGAGCTTCCAAGCGACTACCATGTTGAAACGTACGTAAGGTACAAATTATATAAACTTGTGTTTGTCATAATTTCTGCTGAATGTGTGTGTGTGTGTGTGTGTGTGTGTGTGTGTTTGCGTGTGTGTGTGTGTGTGTGTGTATGTGTGTGTGTGTGTACGTGTGTGTGTGTTTGTGTGTGTATGAAACCAGTTTAAATATTATGAAAGGTTTTATAACATGTAAAAGACTTTTAACTGCAGTTTTTCATAGAGAAAAAAATTCTCGCTTGAGATAAAATAGATTTCTAAGGTGTTTAGACATCTCAGAGGGCTCTCTATTAGACTGAAGGATACATTTCAAATTTTTTAGTTATGTTTAACACCGGATACCAAATTGAAGCAGCACTTACCTAACTAGGAGGTGAAGCTCCTTTATAAGACAATAGTCAATATTATTGACTGATAAGCGCTTATTGGCCGCCAGGATAAAACAAATTCGTGACTAGATCACGAAGCAGTAACTGAGAGTAAACAACCTTAAAACAAATGTATATATATATATTTGTGTGTGTATGTGTGTATGTATGTATGCATGTGTGTATATATATTTATGTATATGCATGTATGTATAGTTTTTAAAAAAATTAATAAAGTTGGGAAAGGCACAGAAGAGAATATTTTATCATTATTATATATGTTCATATATACAATAATATGGGGCTAAATATAGAGAATATTTAATAGAATATAACCGGTTTCGATTTATCCACCTTATCAAATAGTAGAATTTCTTTTTATGGTGGGGGTGAGTCAAGGAGAAAAACATGTTTTGGGAGATTTAACAGTGTGTACCCATATTTGAGTTCTTGCTTTAGTCATTCTCTTATAAATGTTTCGTCTATGTAGGTTTGCGGTGGGGTTCAAGAGTTCAAGTTCCGGGGCAAAAGAGACCGATAGAATAAGTACCAGGTCTATTAAAAGTAATAAGTGGGTCGAAACATTCGGCTGAAAATTCTTCAGTGCGGTGCTCCAGCGTGTCCGCAGTCTAATAACTGAAATAAGTAAACGGTTAAAGGTATATATATAGAGAGAGAGAGGGGGGGGAGAGAGAGAAAAAGAGAAAGAGAGAGAGAAAGAGAGAGAGAAAGAGAGAGAGAGAGAGAGAGAGAGAAAGAAAGAGAGAGGGAAAGAGAGAGAGAAAGAGAGAGAGAAAGAGACAAACAGACAGACAGAGACTGATGTAGACAGACAGAGAGACAGTAACAGACAGACAGATAGATACAGATGCAAATTAGTAGCCCAGAGACCTGAAGCAACAAGATTTGATGTGTATATAAACGGATTTGTACTAAAGATTGTTTGCCAAAATAACACGGCAGTCCTGATGAAGGGAAATAACCCAGATATCGCGATACACAGATATTGTTTTGAGCTGAGTGGGGGTGCTAGATTCCCTTGTTTGCAAATATAAGGACACAGATCGTGTCATATAGCCAGCTGGAGACGATGTCTCCTGGGGCTAAATTACAGCAACATTAGTGCTAAACCAAGACTGCCATGCTATGTTGGCAAACAATCTTTACTACAAAGTACTGTTGCTGAATATCTCACGTTGTGAGATTTAAAAATAGTAATTTTCTAATAAACGGATTTGCTACTTACTTCACTAAACTGTTTAAAGTGATGTAACCACCTCCGACGAGATCCCGATAAGGTTCGAAAATCGATTAAGGCGATGTCCAAATTTATTCCAAAAATTTTTTCTTGGTGTTAGTTCCACTGTGCTTTTTTAATCTTTTTCTACCTTTTTTTTTTTTACATCATTCCTGATAAACTCATTTGGAGATACAGGTGTAACACCGACCAAAACCTCTACGAATCGGTTCTAATTTACGAGCAGGAATTTGAAACTCTCGCAGCCGCCAGACCAGTTTACTGGGCGGTTCTCTTTCACAGTACCTTGCACAGCACATTATTAAAACACTTTGATTGTTCATTCTATTGCATTGGTATCTGTATTTCATTTAATTATTCTTTTATTCTTTTACTTGTTTCAGTCATTAGACTGCAGCCATGCTGGAACGCCACCTTGAAAATTTTTTAGCCGAATGAATCGATTTCAGTACTTCTTTTTCTAAGCTTCGTACTTATTCTATCGCTAAGTTATGGGGATTTAAACACCAACACCGGTTGTCAAAAGGTGGTGGGGACAAACACAGACACAAAGACACACACACAAATGTTTATATATATATATATATATATATATATATATATATATATATATATATATATATATATATATATATATATACACACACATATATATGACAGGCCTCTTTCAAGCTCCGTCTACCAAATACACTCGCAAGGCTTTGATCGGCCCGAGACAATACGATAAGACACTTGCGCAAAGTGCAATGCAGTGGGACTGAATCCGGAATCACGTGATTAGGAATCACGTGATTAGGAATCACGTGATTAGGAAGCAAGCTTTCTTACTGCACAGCCAAGCCTGCGCCTACTTAAGTAAACTCAAAATTTATGTAAATTAGAAGTGACAACCCCTGGTTCCGAAAAATCACTAACCATGAAAGGTTTTGGAACCGAGGGTTCCGGAAAATCAATGTTGTACCCGTATTATCGAAATATTTTTGTGCTTCTGGTCCCCAAACAATCGTGTTTCATAGAAACAGGTTTTGTATAACATAGATTCTCGTTTCTATGAAATCTTTAATTTTTTTGCTTTTTCACATGTATAGGCGCAGACATTGTGGTGTGATTAAAAAGCTCGCTTTGCAACCCCGTGGCTTTGGGTTCCTTTCCTCTGCGTGCCACCTTGAGCAAGTGCCTTCTAATACATCCCTGGTCCGACTAATGCCATGTGAATGGATTTGGTGTATGGTAACTGCGTAACAACCTATCGTATGTATGTGTGTATGTGCGTTTGTCTACCGCACTCTGACGCTTGACAACCGGTGTTGGTTAATTTATTTCCTCGTAACCTATCGGTTTGACAAAAGACACACATGTGCACACACACATACAGAGATTTTTAAAATAAATTCCTGGGATCATTCCTTTTTTCACCTAAAATCCGTCAAGGCGGTACTCCAGCTCGGCTACAACTCAATGATTGAAACAAGTTAGAAATAAAAGATGCATTATATTTCTATAGAAATCGACTGTGACTTTTTTTGTTTTCTATTTTGTTCTCACTGAAAATAATACTTCTATTTTGCCTGTATTCATATATTTGCCTTTCTTCTCACTCTATGTTTGCTTTCCATAATGTTAGGTTTAGATATAACACTAAACAAGATATTTTCAGAATCATCCCACTTTCCTCTGTGATTACTATGGCAGTTACAGGCATTATTTCATTTAATCTTGCTAATAAAAATGTTTGCATCTCTTTCAATATGATTATATTGTGCAAGTCTACATTATTTTCTAATCGTTGAGATTAATATATATATCGTTTATACACAGGATGCCACAATGATTTTTATGCATTGAATGTTCATGTCCAATACAAGTATCTGCTTGGTGTCTAGAAGGAATAAGACCACCAAAACTGCAATATCACAGGAGTTCCTAAAAGCATACGTACCGTATCATACGTCTCTAAATAGAGATGCGTTCGGATCTCAGAGGGTTCCGTTCAAAAATTATATTGCAGGCTCCACCAAATGCTGGTGCAACCAGCTGCTGACAAACAACTGGAAATGCCGTTCGTTATAAACAATAGACAGATTTGCTACAGAAATTGACATGAAATTCTGTTTGAAAAATGCTTTATGGCATCTTTCAAGAGGAACATTAATAACAGACAGTTATATGATAGCGAAGTGATTAATGTTAAACAGTAATCGAGATAAGAAAATTAAACCAAATGTAGACTTACAAATAGTTAGGAATTAATAACGTAGACGTCAAACAACATATAAATAACACAAAGATTACCAAGGAATATCATAGAAATATAATATATATTTAATATAATATCTCCGTACAAAAGAACAGGGCAACTGGAGTTAATCTTCTGAATATTCCAGTAATTAATAAGCAATATTAGACGAAGAGATGGCTTAGTGCTTAATATATTCACTTCGAAATTATGTCGTTCATTTTCCATTCTCTTGCTTGACATCTTGCATATTAAGGGTCTTTAGCGCAGCTTCAGGTTGACCTGACCTCTGACTGTGTTGAGAACATATCGGGTCGAAGTAATGTGTTAGACGATTCCCTGGTGTTCTGAGTAAATTAATTTAAGTCTGGCAGCGGTAGTTCTTGCCTATATCAGTTCCATAACAAAACAAAAGCATTTAAAATTTAGTATCAAAAATATGAAATATTCGTAACTGAGGGGACGAAATTAGGCCGAAACTAATTGTCTGGCGATCCATGGCGTTAACACACAAGTCTCTTTCAGATTTCGCGGAGACAAAATATTACAGCGAGCGACATTCCATATTTTGATACACATTATAAATTTTGGACACACTAGTTTTGTATTCTGAGACCTCAAATGCGAATAATTTAATACTCGCACGCGCGCACACACACGCAAACACGCACACACGCACGCATACGCACGCACGCAAATATGTGAAGGAGTGTGGCCTAGTGGTTAGGATGTTGCACTCAGAATTGCAAGATCGCTGTTTCCATTCCCAGACGGGCGGTGCATTGTGATTTTGAACAAAACACTTCATTTCACATGCCCACCTCGGCTGTAACTGGGTAACGCTGCGACGGATTGGCAATTTTGCTCACAGGGTATGTCGGCTTGTCCACCTAGACAGCGGAGTGGCATCATTCGAAAATGACAACAATATGAGGAAATACGTCCAATATACAATATAGTGTATATATACAAACATATATATGTACATATATACATACACACACATATATATACATATATATATATATATATATATATATATATATATATATATATATATATATATATATATATATATATGTATGTATGTATATATGTACATATATATGTTTGTATATGTATGTATGTAAATATATATATATAACTGTATGTATGTATGTGTGTGTGTGTGTGTGTGTGTGTGTGTTGCAGCCACGATATATTTGGATACTTCATACACGCTAAACTGCAACATCGTTATGAAATACCTAGAGAAAAGCGATGTTGCAGGTATTCACCACAAAACATATCGCAGAATAACAATATAACCATTCTCTTGGGCATGCCAATTCCTATAGAACGACAGATTTTAGGAGAATGGAGCAGATATCATTCACAGAGACAATCGGAGAAAGAAATTTCTCCTAATCGATATATCAATTGAAAATGAGGATAATATATTTTTAAATGAAATTCTAAAACTCTATAAATATAAATATCTGCAAATAGAGATAACCAGAATAAGAGGAAGCAGAGATAATCAGAAAAAATAATAAACACCTTGGGAATGATTAAGAAAATACGCAGACGAACGTCACCAAATCATTAGGTTGAACACACATACACAGCATAGAGAACAGCGCTCCAAAATATATGGGTGGAAAGGGGGGTGCTTGCCTGCCGAGTTTGGCTTCAAGTCGTACTCTGAGCAAAACCTTTGGAAACATGGCAATTACATGAATGAAGAGACGAGCAAACTAGAACAATATAGGGGTTGCTGAGAAAGCAATTAGATGGCTTTGGCTGAAAAGAGCTGGTTCGTGGGGCTCAGTAGAATACCACTTGTACAAAGGCCTAATGTTATTTAACTTAGGTCGCTTCCCCTAGATGTGGGCTTATATTGTAAGAGACGATAGACCCATATATATATGCACACACACACACACACACACACACACACACACACATATATATATACATATAGGCGCAGAAGTGGCTGTGTGGTAAGTAGCTTGCAAACCAACCACATGGTTCTGTGTTCAATCCTACTACATGGTACCTTCGCCAAGTGTCTTCTATTATAGCCTCGGGCTGACCAAAACCTTGTGAATGGATTTGAGAAACGGAAATTATATATATATATATTCTTTTATTCTTTACTTGTTTCAGTCATTTCACTGTGGCCATGCTGGAGCACGGCCTTTAGTCGACCCAGGACTTATTCTTTGTAAGCCTAGTACTTATTCTATCGGTTCTTTTGCCGAACCGCTAAGTTACGGGGACCTAAACACACCAGCATCTGCTGTCAAGCGACTTTGGGGGGACAAACACAGATACACAACATATACACACACATACATATATATATATACATATATACGACGGGTTTCTTTCAGTTTCCGTCTACCAAATACACTCACACGGCTTTGGTCGGCCCGAGGCTATAGAAGACACTTGCCCAAGTTGCCACGTTGTGGGACAGAACCCGGAACCATGTGGCTGGTAGGCAAGCTACTTACCACTGGATACTCATGTCGATGTGGACGTGTGAAGGTTTTAAACCATTTTTGGGGGTTTTGCTTTAGCTCTCATCTCTTTGTCACTTTTGTCACTATGACAACGATTTACAGACAACTCCACAGGTTTGCCGTAAGAAAGGATTGTTATACCAAGTTGCCTGTCATGTTAGAGTCTTTGACGTTGCTCTCAGTTCTTTAAGATGATCCAGAAGGCACAATCGGTAATCGTGTATTCTTAATTACTCATCGTTCTTTTGTTACATACATACATACATACATACATACATGCATACATAATACATGCATGCATATCTTTCTATCTATCTGTCTATCTATCTATCTATGGCCGGAGCCACATGGCGAAAATGAATAAAAGAATAAAAGAACGCGTGTGTGTGTGTGTGTGTGTGCATACGCACATACATATATACATACATATATTTGCCTATGGTGCTATGCAATGGGACTGAAACCGGAATCATGTAGTTGGGAAGCAAACTTCTTTATTTCATTAGATTGACTATAATAGCCTTATATATAGAAAGAAGAAAGCTGCGGGCTGGATACAGATATAATGTTATATGAGATGAAAAAGTGAAAATGATGATTAATGGGGGAAACAGACAACGCCCGCCGCTTGTTTCCCGAAAACATTGTTCTCTTATTTATCATACATGAAACAATAAACCTCTTACAATTGTTCATAATTGCTCATTTAAAACATAAAAATGAGGCACTACGCCTCGTACCTTGGTTAAAAATATAATGAGGTTTCAAACCTCTTCTCAGTTCACAATATTGAGGCTTTCCAACCTCTTTCCCATAGTCCTCTTCAAATTCAGTATCGCTTGTGACCTCGTACCTCGCCATTTTCCACGCCTCACAAAAGAGAGTGACATATCGGGGCCGCCCGGCCACAAGCGATGTTCATCATTGAACTTATTCAGCCTTTGCAGCACGGGAAACACTATGACCTCCACAGCTATCTGCGGAGGCCATTCGGGATCCCGTGTTCAGGTCAGAATTGCTCATTCATGGTGCTTCTCCAACACCTTCTACATCTCTCCGCCCATGTAGAAGAAAATAAGTAACTCCTCTCCTTTAGGGGGCGTGGTAGTCACTTCCACCGTCGGTGGCACAATTCTCACCGACGATGGCTCTTCACCCGTCGGTGGCACAATTCCCAGTGACGAAGTTCCGGGACATTCCGGGATTGTGTTACCAAATGCTGGCAATATCTCGTTTCTCTTATTCTTCCTCTTTTTTTTTCCTCTTAACTAAGGAAGGGTGGGTTTCCTCCGTGGCCGGGAGATCCGCCTCCCCTCTCTCATCCCTAGGATCCTTCGGTGAACACCCATTGTTGTTCACCTTTTTTTTCTTGCGGCCCTTCTTTGAGGAGTCCTCCGCCTCCTCGATCGCCTCCGTTCCCTCTTCTACAGAGGTCTCAACAAACTGCTCCAGGACCTTGCTTTGGTCCTGCAGGCAGTTCTTTTTCATATGGCCAGATTCCAGACCCCGGTGCCACATGGGGGGAGGTGACCATCAAGAATCACCGGGTACCTGCATCCAGCCATAGTTAAAAAGTCTGGAAAGACTAAATCTTTTACTGATTGGGTTCACACGGTCAAAATAACTTTTGACCCGACCCAATCAGCCACTGGTAACAATTTAACATTAAGGAGCTTGGTGCCACTGCCACCCAACCCCCGGCGGATAGTGTCCTCTATCCAGCCTCATTTTAAATTCGGTGACAACCCGCAAACACAAGCCCGCGTCAGTTTCCTCCCACAATACGTGGGAAGAAACAAAATTTTATTGTCCTCGAGGGGCTGGCTCGCAAAAATGCGAGCCTCCTCCGGGGTGTCAAATAGCAACCAAATCGTTGCATACCAGACACCCCGGGCAATAAACTTCACAGTTGGTAGATAGTCCTTCAATTCTTCTACTATTACTTCTTTGGAGAAATCGTCGATGGCTTCGAGACCCTTCGAATATGTTCTCAACACCACCGTCTTCTCCTCTTGTTGTTTAGGCTACTCTTTGTGTGGGATAATCTCCCACTCCAAGACATACTTTTTCACCATGCTTTAAGAAAAAAAAAATTATGAAAAAAACAAAATAAAAAAAACAGTTAGAAAGAAGACGTGAGAAAAACATGAATACAGAAAAGATAAGAAATGAAAAAAAAAACAGTTCAGCACGACGACAGTTCTTTGCAATGTGATAGTTTAAATCACTGCAACAGCTTCTTCAAAACATTAAATTCCGGCCAACCGGTACTCCTGGCCCTCGTAGTTTCCCAAAGGGGTACTCCAGTTGAGTTGAGAACACAGTAGCAGCAATGAGAAATAATTTACCATTAAATGGTAAATACACAACGATGAAAATTTTTTTCTTTAGCTGCAAAAAAAAAAATTCCAGTTTATGGCGGCAGAGAATTCGCCCACAAAAACAATTCAATTAAAAGTGAAAAATTTTGCCCAACTGTAGGCAGACCAGAGTCCGGAATCCAGTGAGGATTTCTTGTTTGTACAAAAAATAATACAGCAAACAACAAACCCCCACTGGACTCAAAAGACAAAAGTCTTACCTTACAACTGAGCTTCTTTTTCAATCAATATTTCGCCAGCTGTACACCAGCGTGGTGACTTCTGCTGTGTAAGAACAGCACTGACACAACCGGAAGCGGAAGCAAGCTTCTTATTTCTTTATTGCCCACAAGGGGCTAAACATAGAGGGGACAAACAAGGACAGACAAAGGGATTAAGTCGATTAGATTGACCCCAGTGCGTAACTGGTACTTAATTTATCGACCCCGAAAGGATGAAAGGCAAAGTCGACCTCGGCGGAATTTGAACTCAGAACGTAACGGCAGATGAAATACCGCTAAGTATTTCGCCCGGCGTGCTAACGTTTCTGCCAGCTCACCGCCTTTTTTCTGGAGCAGCGTGAAATGGAGTGTTTTGCTCAAGAACACAACGCATCGCCCAGTCCAGGAATCGAAACCACAATCTTACGATCATGGTGCTGACATCCTAATCGCTAGGCCACGCGCAAGCTTCTTACCACACAGCCACTCCTGCGCCTGTGCAGCAAGCTTCTTATTACTCAACCATTCCTGCACCTGTATGGCAAGCTTCTTAGCACACAGCCACCTCTGTGCCTATATAGCCACTTCTGCACCTATATAGGCCACTCCTGCGCCTATATAGCCAATCCTGCACCTATATGGCCACTCCTGCCACTATGTATGCGTGAAAAAAAATAACATAACGATAAGTTTTCGCAGAAAAAGTTATAGATGGATAATAAAAGTGAAACGGACGGCAGGCATCAAGGAAAAATAAGAAGTCACGTGTTGTTTCGAGTCTTTAGAAAAACGTTTTAGTATCATTCTATGCAATTTTATTGAAGGTCCGTCCAAAGATGTGGCCTGAAATGTATGTAGATTAATATAGTCTTTGAGACAAAAGCATGTGAGACAACCATTATACGGTTGACGTCATTCCGACTTCAGGTTTAAGTTCGGAATGATAATGACAGGTGTTTAAGTAGGTCAAAATGTATTTTTCCAACTCAAGATTATGTGTCTGTGGATGTGGGTGTATATATCATATATATAATTCTATGAGTGTATATATACATATATGTATATAATTTTATGAGTGTGTATATACATACATATATATATATATATATATATATATATATATATATATATATATATATATATATGTATATATATATATATATATATATATATATATATATATACCTATTTATCTAACCCTCTTTCTCTTTCTCGCTCTCCCTCTCTCTCTCTCTCTCTCTCTCTCTCTATTTATATATATATACATATAAGAGGGATGACCACTAACCTGAAATATACATATATATATATATATATATATATATATATATATATATATATATATATATATATATATATATATATATATATATAAGTATGTAAATACACACACACACACACATATATATATATACGTATATATCTATCTATCTATCTATCTATCTATCTATCTCTCTCTCTCTCTCTCTCTCTATATATATATATATATATATATATATATATATATATATATATATATACATATATATATATATATATATATATATATATATATATATATATATATATATATATATATATATATATATATATATATATATGTATATATGCATATATACATACGTATATGTACGTAATTACATATATATGTGTATGTATATACAGAACGTCACAAAACGTAAACAACATGAAATACAAACATGGGGATGCGAACAACGACGAAAACTAATTGAAAACACAACAAGTAACATAAAGAACGACCGTTCATCACTTGTTGGCTGTTTATCTACTCCACATTTCGACCAATTCACGACAATATGTGGCTTCGAGAAACAGTTGCTCCCGCAAAGCAAATTAAAATTTGGGATTTGAGGAGGGTCAAAGTTGGTAACAAAAACAGAAATACAACAAACCAAACCAAACGAAAACAAACAGGGAGGGCCGTTAAGCCAGACGAGGTAAGGTGACGAACGCTGGAAGAATAAAAGAAAAGATAGGATATATATATATATATATATATATATATATATATATATATATATATATATATATATATATATATATACATATGCATGTATGTACGTATGTATATTATTTTGGTTGGTTAACTCTACTGCTATTTCAGGTTCTAACTTGTTTGATGATTGATTCTGTCCCCTACAGGGGAAATTCACGGTAGCAAAAGCACTGCATCCATCAGAATAAAATCAGCAATTTCGGGGCGGGGAGAATAAGTCGATTACATCGACCCCAGTCTACGACTGGTACTTATTTTATCGATGACGAAAGGATAAAAATCAAAGCCGACCTCGGCTGAATTTGAACTCGGAACGAAGGACGAATGTAATGCTGCTAAGCAGTTTATTCGGTGCGGTAACGATTCTACCAGTTTGCCGCCTTTTCAAAATAAAATATTAATTTCTTCTTTGGTTTCGATCACTCTTTTACCGACAGTGAACACAAATCGCGTATGTCTGTGCGTGGAGGGGGAGAGTGAAAGAGAGAGAGAGAGGAACAGAGACAGAGACAGCTAGAAAGTGAAACAGACTGACAGACAGACACATAGACATACGGACAGAGCGGCATAGAGAGATAGATATATTTGATAGATACATAGATATATTTGATAGATAGATAGATAAATATATAGATAGATTTGATAGATAGATAGATAGATAGATAGATAGATAGATAGATAGATAGATAGATAGATAGATAGATAGATAGATAGATAGAAATAGTTAGATGAAGAAAGTGAGAGAGAGAGAGATTCTTCAGGTATAAAACATTGCTGTCTACACATTAAACACGCTGGTTTTGCTGAATTTTATAGTATTTCTTTTTCTATGCAACTATGGCGGCATATAAGAATATGTATGTCTGTTTTTGTATGTGTAGAGAGAGGGAGAGGGAGAGAGACGCACAGACAGACAGAGCGGCAGACAGATAGGAAGGTAGACAAATAGAAAGAACGAAAGATAGATAGACAGACAGACAGATAGATATATAGATAGATTGATTGATATTGATTGATTGATTGACATACAGACAGACTCACAGATCGCTAGATATATATATATATATATATTTATATTTATATATATATATATATATATATAAAGAGAGAGAGAGAGAGAGAGAGAGAGAAATTGATAGATTGATCGATTGATTAATGAGTGATTGATTGAGTCATTGATTGATTGGTTGATAGATAAATAGATAGATAGACAAACAGACAGACAGACAGACAGACATAGACAGAGAGGGAGAGAGAGATCCTTCACATAGACAGCAATACTATCTATGCATTTAACACCTTCGCTTCGCTCAGTTTTATATTTCATTTTCAATATGAGTATGACAGCAAGTAAGTGTATATGTGTGTGTGTGTTTGTGTATGTGTGCGCACGTGCCTTTGTGTGCTTGTATGCGTGTGTGTATGTGTATGTGTGTGCGCGCATGCGCGTGAATAAACACATAGACTGTCAAATAACTTACATAGACGTACATGCAATTTACATTAGATAAGGGTGTGGATGATAATCTACGCTTGCGAATTGGAATGAATGTGACAGAAAGAGAATCAGAGAGAGAGAAAAGGAATGACAAAGGACAGAGAGAAAGAGATGGGGAGGGAGAGGGAAGGAGAGAGGTGGCGCTTTATATGATAAGAGGTCGTGTTATAATTAATACTGCAGTTTACAAGGTGGTGTGATAAAGTTTTGCGAAGTTACTGATTAAGACGGTTTATAGCGGTGTAAAAGAATATTTAACCATAAAGGAACCAAAGCAGAAGTCACTTGCTTCACCAAACCCATTATCCAGATCATTCTTTAGCATCTTTATCTACTTCAACGTCTCTCTCTCCCTTCCCCCCTCGCACTCTCTCTTTCCCTCTCTCTCTTTCTCTCCGTCTCCCTCTGATATATACGTATGTGTAGATAAATGTATTTATATACATATACACCTATACATAAGCAAACATACGCAAGCAAACATACATACATACATATACGCACACGTATATATACACGCATACATATATAGATTTATGTATAGAGATGTACATATATACATATCTACATGGGTGCGTGTGTATTAATTTATGCACGAGCACATATATATCTATATATTATAAATGTGTGTGCGTGTGCATTTGTTCGCATAGTATACATACATACACACACACATACATACATACATACATACATACATACATACTTACGTACATACATACACACATACATAATTATATGCACATACACACAGGTATACATGCACACATAAAACCATAACTATTTTCATTTGGCGCATTCTAACCATTTATTACTTCAAATGAGAAAGAACAAATTAACAACAAGATGGCGGCTACGCTGTAGAATTAACGCTATTTTAAAATCGCTCTTGTTGATGTAACTTTTACAAACCCACGAAATTACATTTTCGTGAAAATATATCTATAAAGCCCTCAAGGAATATATCACGCGAATTATATGTATATTTTATCTATTTATGTATTTATTTACTTTTTTTTTCTTTTAGCAAATAATATTGTGAAATCTGAGGCTAATATTGTGAAAGATTTTTCGATGTATTTACGTTCTTTAGTGTTTCTGTTTTATCCGAGAGTTTTAACCGAGTGGTTTTAACGATCTCAGCGTCTGTATGTCTCCTTTATAGTTTTTTTTTCTATTCACTCGGATCCACGACGAACAGTAAATCGATTCATTGCCAAAAGTCTAAAG
>NC_142950.1:16204761-16217261 GCF_046866305.1 Octopus bimaculoides
TGCAAGTGAGCGTGTATGTATATATGTATGTATATGTGTGTGTATACATATATGTGGGTATCTGTGTATGCGAGTGCTTGTGTGTATATATATATATATATACATATATATACCTGCATACACATGCAGATATGTATGTATGTATGTATGTGAGTGCGAGTGTGTATAAATGTGTGCTTGTGTTTAAGAATGTTTATTTTTGTGTGCATATGTGTGTCTACGTGTGTTACTACTACTACTACTACTACTACTACTACTACTACTACTACTACTACTACTACTACCACCACTACTACTACTACTCCAGTTAATGACTATTTCAACTTCCTCCTGGAGTTTCGCTATTAATATTTTAACAAGATTTTCTCTTCGTTTCGAATTCAATTATTTACATTTTCCTGTCGAAAGTTTTTCTGATGAATGTTTCTAATGAATCTGAAGAACACGATTCCATCCTTCATATTAGATACACCACCGACATGGCATTCGACACACTTCATATCTCCCCATCGTTCTTTGATTTTCGTGGTAGCATTCTCGTCGAGGTTTCCTCTCTCCCACCTCGGTACGTTACTTCTCTGGAACAACAACTAGAACAACGCAGTTATCCTGCACTGACTGGAATATTTTATGCGTTTGGACTTTAATGCGTGAATTCTTCATTGGGATCACGTGTTATTGTAAAAATCATTATTTTTGTCGTTGTTTCAACCCCAATCCCGATCTTTTATCTTTTACTTGTTTAAGTCATGAACCTGCGGCCATGCTGGGACACAGACCTACAGAATTTTTAATCGAAGGAATCGACTCCAGTCCTGATTTTATTCCCAGCACGGCGCTTATTCCATCGTTCTCTTTTTGGCAAACTGCAAGATTACAGGGGGCATAAACACACCAATACTAGTTGTAAAGCGGTAGTAGGGGACAAAGACAGACAAAATGACACATACGCACATAGATATACACATACATACATACATACATACATGTGAGTGTATGTGACTGTGTGTGCGTGTGTGTGTGTATGTATACACGATGGGCTTCTTTCAGTTTTTGTCAACCAAATCCTCTCGCAAGACTGAGGTCGACCTGGCGTTTTAGTGAAAGACACTTGCCCAAGTAGAAGACACTAGAACCCGGAACCATGTGGATGGGAAGCAAACGTCTTACCATACAGCCACGCTGATGTTAACTTTGCCTTTCATCCTTTCGCAGTCGATAAAATAAATATCATGTGAACACTGGGGTCGATGTAATCAACTTATCCCCTCGCCCGAAATTGCTGGCCTTGTGCCAAAACTAGAAATAATAAAAACTATTATTATTATGAAGAAGGTGAGCGTGCAGAATCGTTAACCCACCGGGCGAAATGCTTTACGGCATTTCGTCTGTCTTTACGTTCCGAGTTCAAATTCAACCGAAGCCGAGTTTGAGCTTCATTTCTTCAGAGTAGTTAAAATAAGTACCAGTTAAGCACAAGGGTCAATATAATCGACTAGCTGCTGCCCTCAAATTCCAGGCCTTGCGCCTTTAATAGAAGGGATTATCATCATTATTGTTTTACTGCTCAGAGCGCTCGGTCTTTTTTGCTCTGGTAGATTCTGTGAGAGCGGACAGCAGCCTGCTGTGAGCGTTCTCACAGGGCCTCTTTCCGCACATTATAAACTTTGATATTTCGTTGTTAATTATCGCGGCAGATATTCTACAATCAAAATCCTAGTCTCCCCAGCAGAACAGTTGTTTGGGGCTTGCTCTGCCCTCATGTCAATTCCGACTTCTTTGACATATTTCTCGAACTTGGTTGTTAGTACTCTGAGTGCCCAAACAACTCCTGGAATGACAGACACTCTCCTCATAGTCCACATTCTTACAATTTCGTCATTTAGTAGTTTGTACTTTTCAATCTATTCTAGTTCTTTGTCACTTATGCGTACATCTCCAGGTATTGCAATATCTATAATCTTGGTTTCTTTTCCTTTATCTACTATAACAATATCTGGTCTCCGAGCCTCGATTAGAGAGTCACATGGGATTCTAAAATGCCACAGTATCTCATATTCCTTGTTCTCGGTGACTCCTTCTGCTTCATGTTCATACCATTTCTGAGCTCTGTTCAAGCCGGACTTTTCACATAGCCTCCGGCGGACGAACTTAGCTACGTTGCCGTGCCTCCTTCTGTAGTGCTTTTAGGCCAACTTACTACATTCCCTTACATGTGAAATTGTTTCGTTTCTACTTCCATACATCCTATAAAGGGGAGATTCGCTGATCTTTTCTATTTGGAACTTGGTGTAATTAGTTCACAGAACTTGTTCCTGGGCGCTGCATATCAATGCCTCAGTGCATCCTTTCAGGTCATTTTTCCTTAGCCCTCTCCATGTGTTGATCTTGTCTTTTCCTTCAATTTCCCTGCGGAAATCTATGCAATGGTTTCATGTTCCAATTGTTTACTCTTTCTTCTTCATCTTGTTTATTAAATGCTGGTGAGTACATCACATTTTCGGTAGGTATTGTATTGTTAATCCTACTAGCGGCAAGCAAGGGTTCACTCTGCTCTTTCAGGTATCATCCCAGACTTTATCTTCTCGTTGACAATACAGATTTTGCAGCCTATGTGGCCTCTTCCTCCCCTGTTCCTAGGCATATACAGTCTGTCAGTATCGCTTTAAAAGTGTAGTTCCTTGTTAATTGTCATCACTCTTCTGATTTTCCTGTCCATTCCCTCAATCTAGTTGTTTGTCCATCTAACAACAACTGCGCCATATCACGTTAAACAAACAGCCCATATATTATTCATTGCCCTGATCTTTTTAACTCCATTGAGCCTACTTCACATAATCAATTTGGTTCTTCTAAGATATTCTCGCCTAAAGCTTTCTTTCATTTCACTTTCCTTGATTTTTTTTTTTTTTTTGTATTCCAACTTCCCCAGATATTTGTATCCAGTAGTCTCAATAGCTTTGATTATCTCGCCGTTGAGTAGTTCTACACTCTCTGACGACACTACTTTGCCTTTTTGCATATGAGCATACCACACTTTTTAGTCCGAAATTCCATTCCGATATCCTTACTGAATATCTGCACTGTTGAAACTAGGCTATTCATTGCACGTTCGCTCTTCCCAATGATCTATAAGTCATTCATATATAACAGATGATTTAAATTTACTTTCAGTGTTCAAAGTGAACCCTAATGTCACTTTCCGTAGTATCTGTGTGAGGGACATCATAGAAATAGCAAACAGCAATGGTGATAGGATATCTCCTTGAAATATGCTTCTTTTGATATTATTATTATTATCATTATTATTATTATTATTATTATTATTGTTCAGTAGTTTTATTTTTATAACGTGCTTTCACTTCACTACCGAGCGCAGCTCTGTGCGCCTTGGGTATGTGCTGTGGTTTGCTGTGGTACTCTTATGTTTACTGTATTGAAAGTGTTTTGCGTAGAATGTGTGCAGTACCCAGTAGTGCAATTTTCTGTATGTTATATATATTTGTAAGTCCTGGTATTTTTGTTATGTATTTGTCTGAATATTTTTTTATTATACCTAAGGCACCTACTATGATAGGAATTGTTTCTGTTTTTAGATTCCACATTCGAGTTATCTCTATTTCCAGGTCTTTGTATTTTGAAAGTTTTTCCATTTCTTTTAGAGAAACGTTGTCATCTGCTGGTATTGATACATCAATTAGAAAGCATTTTTTTTCTTCATTATCTTTGACAACTATATCTGGTCTATTTGCCTTAATTTCTCTACCTGTGTGTATTGTCATATCCCAGAGTATGGTTGCTTTCTCGTTTTCTGTGACCTTTTCTGGCGTGTGTTTATACCATCTTTTTTCTATTGTTATTCCATAGTGTTGGCATAGCTTCCAGTGTATATAGGTCCCTGCTCTGTCGTGTCTGTGAATATATTCCTTCTTAGCCAGGACTGGGCAGCCAGAGATAATATGATTTATTGTTTCTTGTCGATCTCCACATATTCTACAGTTACTTGTTATATTTCTTTTCATTATGTGTTTTTGGTAATTTGTGGTGGGGAGGCTCTGGTCTTGTGCAGCAATTAAAAATCCTTCAGTCTCTGCTTTGAGTCCTGAGCTTCTCAGCCATTGCTGGGATTTTTCTCTGTCTATTTCTTTCGCATTTAGTTTAGCCCAGTATTTACCATGTAGGGGCTTTTCTTGCCATCGTTTTATCATGGTCCGTTGCTGTTCTAGTTTTAGTCTGGATTTCATTTGTTTTATAGCTTTTGTTGTTTCTTCTTCTTCTTCTTCTTCTTCTTCTTCTTCTTCTTCTTCTTCTTCTTCTTCTTCTTCTTCTTCTTCTTCTTCTTCTTCTTCTTCTTCTTCTTCTTCTTCTTCGTATTTGTTAGATAGATTGATTTCTTGTTTGTATTTGTCAGCTTCCTTAAATACTGAAAACAGTTTTTTGTTTTGCTCGTGTTTTGTGGCTATTTGTATTAGTTTCCCTTGCTTCTGGAGTAGGTATTTTTGCAGTCCTATGGTGGTTATTTTATAATAGTTTTCTAGCTGTATAAGACCCCTGCCACCTTCTGTGCGTTGTATATATAGCCTTTCTATGTCAGATTTTGGGTGGTGCATCCTATATCCTGTCATTATTTTTCTTGTTTTCCTGTCTATTTTACATAGTTCGTTTAGTGTCCAGTTAAGGATGTTGTAGCTGTAGCTTATAACTGGGACAGCTAAAGTGTTGATACCCATTATCTTGTTTTTTAGCATTGAGCTCTGTTTTTAGTATTGATCTAACTCGTCTATAGTACTCTTTCTTTATTTTTTCTTTCATTTGTGTATGTTGTATCCTATCTAGTTCATTGATTATTATTGTTATTATTATTATTATTATTATTATTACTATCATCATTATTATTATTATTATTATTTACTTTTAATCTGCACTCGCCCAGTGCTCTAGAGCGAGTGAAGGATAAGGGATGTTACAGTATGACTGAAAGCTTGGGGAGGGAAGGTGGCAGGGGCAGTTGCGAAATAACTTCATGTAATACAACACAAACACCTAAATTGATAGCGTTTTTTCTAAGGAAATGGGCAGTACTTGTCGCACAATCTTTTGGATATCTCTGACACATGATTCTCTTGGGATATTATCTAGATGCTTTTAACATCCCTTCCTTATCATACCTAGGACACCCACAATAACAGGAACAATTCTCACTTTAAAATGCCACTTCTTTTGTATTTCAATTTCCAGGTCTTTATATTTACTTATATTTATTCTTTCTGTCTAAGCTGTTTAGTTCGTCTACTGTCCATGCGATTACCCCTACTCCATATCTAAAGAGTGAAACCACCCAGGTGTTGATACCTTCGATCTTATTCAGTCCATTTAATTTCGACTTAAGGGTCAGTCTCAGTCTGCGCAAGTGCTCCGTCTTAAATTTTTCTGTCATTTCTTTCTCCATCAATTTATCCATTTCCAGTATCCCCCAGTACCTATAGCCCGTCTCTTCTATCTGCTTCATAAACTCCCCCGACGGTATTATTATTATTATTATTATTATTATTATTATTATTATTATTATTATTATTATTATTATTATTATTATTGCCTTTGCACAGCTTCTAACGCTGGAGATGTACTACAGTGTGAGCTGTTCACTACCAGTGAACTATTTTTCGAGCACCTTTCGTAGTATTCAAGCGGCTCCAAGCAGTACTGTTTTCTGCAAGTGCTCTACCTTTATTGTTCCACGTACCTCTCGAGATTTTTGCTCACTGTTCCCAGGTCTCCGACAATTATTGGTACTACTGTTACCTTTTTCATCGACCACAACTGCTTAACTTCCCAAGTTAACCTGTCATATCTCTCGACCTTTCTTTCTTCCCTATCGCACACCTTGTTGTCAGCTGAGCATGTTATATCTATGATCCAGTATAGTTAGTTTTCTTTCTCAATTATATCCGGCTTCCTATTGTCAATCGCATGGTCGCACTGTATCATATTATTATTATTATTATTATTATTATTACTATTATTCCTTCGTAACACAGTGTTGGTAAAAATGCACCGGAGTCTTTAGTCATTTGTCAAGTCACAACAAGGAACTCAGACACATAATACTGTCCTTAATATGTGGATTGATAGTGTCTTGCGTAGGGTCTGGGCTGTTCCTAGCAGGACTATTTTTTGGACGGTTTGTAGTGTTGAGGATCCAGGTATAGCTTCTACGTTTTGTTCATATTTAAATTTTGTTTGTTTGTATGTATGTGTCGTGTAGGTATTATTTATGTTACTTATAAATATTGAAAGGTGAATAAGTATACATGGACAGTTGCATATATGGGTAAATATTACATTTACGTGCTTACTGTGTAATTGGTGTGTTTTTCCAGTGTTCCTGGTACTGGTTTAGACTTTTACCGCATGTCCCATTAAGATACCGCACATTTGAAAAAGTAGCTACACTTCATATAACAAAAATCTTTCCGAATTTTAGCTGCTTCGCTTTTACAGAACTTTGCACATAGCTGTATTGCGAAGTTTTCCTTCCACGGCACCGATGTGACTGGATTAAGTTTGTTTTGTGGAGAGAGTATCTTAGTGTATGTACATGTTGTTATTTAACCCGGAACTCTTCCCTTATCATTATTATTATTATTATTATTATTATTATTATTATTATTATTATTATTATTATTATTATTATTATTATTATTATTTTATGTTTGACTTTTGTTTTGCATTTGTACAAGTTGGATCCAAGTCTCACCCAGAGACCTCAAGAGACAACAAGTTAGAAGTTCATGTAGGTGTTATGCCTAGGGTACCATATATTTGGATTTGTACAGTTTGTTCAAGTGAATGTTTAAGAAACCATAAGAAAATTATGTGTTTGCTTTAAAATTTGAGATCACATAGACAGTATTTTACGTAGGATATGGGCAGTTCCCATGAGCACTATCTTTTGAACTTCAGCCATTTTGGGGTTTCCTGGTATCTGAGCTAGGTAGTAATCAGCCCGTTTCGCTGTCATTCCCAGGGCACCTATGACAATAGGCATTGTTTTCGTCTTCAGATTCCACATTTTGCTAATTTCTATTTCAAGATCTTTATATTTGCTCAGTTTTTGGTAGGTCTTGACAGATACGTTTATATCGATTGGGACAGTCATATCAATGAGGAGGCATGATTTTTGTCTGAAGTCTTTCAGTATGATGTCTGGCCTATTTGCGTCTATCTTTCTGTCAGTTTGAATGGTGAAGTTCCAGAGGAGTGCAATGTGATCATTTTCAAGTACTGGGGGTGGTTTGGGTTCCCACCAGTTTTTATCATGGGGCAAGTCCAGGTTTTTGCATATTACCCAGTTATTATTATTACTATTATTATTATTATTATTATTATTATTATTATTATTATTATTATTATTATTATTATTATTATTATTATTATTATTATTATTATTATCATTCTTCTTCTTCCTTTCATTATAATTATTGTTATTGTTATGATTATTATTATTATTAGCAGAATAATTTGTCTGCCAAAGAAAAACTTTCGGTATTTGTTCCGTTTCTTTGCATTCGGAGTTCAAATCAAGCCCATATGAATATCGATTACATTTTTCCAGCGTCGATAAAATGTGTTGCCAATGGAGTACAGAGATCGATAGTGGAGACATCACTTCCTCTAAAATGTTATCAACTTCTTCCTGAATTACTAACAAATCTTAGCGGGATGAGGTGGTGCAGAATCGGCAGAGAGCAAGAAAATAGTTACTGTGGAAAATAGTGATGAATAAACCTTAATTTGCAACAGCTGATAATATAAAATAGATGAAGTTGACCATTTTTATATGTGTGTGTATGCGTGTGTGTGTATGCGTGTGTGTGTATGCGTGTGTGTGTGAATATATATGTATATATGTATATATGTGTGTGTATGTGTGTGTGTGTTTTTGTGTGCGTACGTGTGTAAGTGTAACTACATATGTATATAATATGTATATATAAATATATATACACTTGCATACGTATATATATATATATATATATATATATATATATATATATATATATATATATATATATAGTGTTATTCAGAAAGAATGAACCGATTTTATTACGCAATATTTTAGTAAGGAAAAGCAAGAGGAGACTCCAGCTTAGTCATAAGTATTTACTCACAATCAACTTTTATTTCCTGTCTTACAAGTGTTCAATGTGACTACCTCCTGCAGCACGGGCAACGTCAATGTGATAACAGAAATCCTCCCAGACGCATATCTGCTTGGCCTGCCAGATCTCCAGACCTCACCATGTGTGATTTTCTTCTTGTGGGCATATATAAAAGATCACGTTTATGATCCACCGCTACCCACTAACCTCGATGACCTTAAAATCGAATAACAACAGCGATCAACTCAGTAGATCGTGATATGCTGACACGCGTCTGAGAGGAATTCTCATATAAAACAACAGACGAAGACAGGTGGTGTTGAAAACAAATAGATGTATTAGTATAACGCTCGGGAATTGAGAAGGTCTTTAACGTTTCAAGCCTACGCTCTTCTACAGAAAGGAACACGGAAAGAAACAAGGGGAGAAACAAGGAGAGAAAAAAATGTGTGTAGTGGTCAACGATCTATCACGGCAAAAATGCCGGACAGAAGGGTCACGCAGGAGAGTTAAGAAGAAGGGTAGATAACAAAAAAGTAGTGATCCCAAAACAAAGGTGCGTGTGTGTGAGAGAATGCTGGTGATTTTAACGTATGCGTGTGTGTGTGTAGGCGTGAAGGTTTGAAAATGTGGGGATGGGAATTGGTCAGTGCTAGTGTGTGCGTGGTGGTGTGCTGTAATGTGATGTCTTGTGTGGTGTGGTGTAGCGTGGTGTGAGGTGGTGTTGGGAGGTGAGGGAGGCGAGAGTGGGGAAAGCACGGGTGGGTATGGGTTAGGCTGGCGTGGGGTAGAGGTGTGGTATTGTGTAGGCAGAGGTTGGGGTAGGTGGGGTATTGGGTAGGTAGAGGGTGGGGTATGTGGGAGAAGGTGTAGGGGATGGGGTGTAAGGGATGGAATGGGGTGTGATGGGAAGGAATAGGAAGGTGGGGTGGGAGTATGTAGGCGTGGGGTGGGCTTATGAGGGAGGGTTGACAATGAACGGGGAAGGGAAAGGTAGGTATGAGAGAAGAGGGAAAGAGAGGAGAGAGAAAGAGAGTAAGAGAGAAGAGAGAAAGAGACTAGGGGTAAAGAGAAATAGGAGTGAAGAAAAGTAAACAGAAGTAGGAGTCGGAGCAAGAGAGGAAGTAGATGTCTGTATGTGTACGTCCATAAATAGATACTTACATGCATACAAATACACGTACATACATAAATACACACATACACCTGTAAGCGTTTAATGTGTGTGATATCTTTAAGTTTTAAATTAATTCTGACTATTTTGATTAAACATTGCTATTTCATCGAAGTAGTAAATTCAAAAATATACCGAAAATTTATTTTTACTAAATACATCGAAACCAAACACTTGATGAATTATATAATTATTGAATGGATTCCACGGACTACTTCTTTTTATTTTTTATTTTTTATCCTTGGTATTTCTAATTTCATTATTTGGAAATATTGTCGCCGCTGAATTTAATATTTAATGATTCCTGTGTAAAATTCAAGCGCTTCATTTGTCTTTATGGAGTTAAAAATAATTTGGGGAAGATATTATACAATTCCTACACGCCAAATATATAAGCATCAATCATCTTGTCTCTCAGTAAATGTATACCATGCGAAAACATTGGCATCATTATCTGTCTTTTTGAAGTTAAAAGTGAAATTTTAAATGGAATTACTACGAGCCGCGTGCGTGTGAGTGCTTGTGTGAGTGAGTGCGTGTGCGTGCGGTGTGTGTCTTTGTGTCTGTGTTTGATCCCCTACTACCGCTTGACAACCGCAAAAGAGACGGATAAAGTAATTACATTGCTTTAAAAAAATTGCACTGGGATCGCCTCGTACGATTAAAATTCTTCAATAACTGAAACCAGTAAACGATAAAAAGATTATACATACCAACATACATACATACATACATAAATACATATATATATATACGTAGTACGTACATACATACATACATGTATACGGCGGGATTCCTCACAGTTTCCGTCTACCAAATTCACTCGCAATACATTGGTGGGCACCGGACTATTATAGCACGTGACATTTGCTTATTGTGTCACACAGTGGGAGTGAACCTGAAACCCTATGGTTGCAAACCGAGCCTTTTAACCGTACAGCCATACCTGCATCGGTTGATACAAGTCGTTTGCATTTAATTCTGAACCACTTGTTATTATTATAGCTACGAATCTAACAATATCCTTGCATGCTCGAGGATATAAAATATCTGTTACAAATGGAAGCTATACAATTGAATCCCCAGTCGCCCGATGAAGCAGGAGAGCAAAACTCTAATAAGATCTCATCATCAAGACTGAGATTTAAATAAACGTCAACCAACAATTTACCGATATTATACATTGTCTCTGTTATTATATATATATATATATATATGCAAACATTGACATGTATATAGAGTTGTGTAAGGGGCTAAAACATTTTACATATACTGTGTTGGGGGAGGGGTATTTGTGTCTGTGTATGTATGTATATGCATATGTGAGAATATCATGTGTATCTTAACGTGAATGCACAATTGACAGGCAATATACAACTATATATATGTACACATTTACAAATATATACATAAACATATGCATGCATGTGTGTGTGTACACACACACACACACATATATATATATATATATCTATATATATATATATATATATACCAATATATATATACCAATATATATATATATATATATATATATATATATGCATAATTACAAGTGCATATTTAGGAATATGTATATGTGTACACGTATATACATAAGTATAAATATATACATGTGCATCAGATATATATTACAGTATATAAATATCTATGCATATATACTTACGTATACATACAAACACGAAAACACACACATATATGTATACATATATGCATGTATATATGTTATACATGCATATATATATATATATATATATATATATATATATATATATATATATATATATATATATATATATATATATATATATATATATACATATATATATATATATATATATATATATATATATATATATATACATGTATATATATTATATACTTTGAAATAGTTGTGTATATACAGGATTGTCAGTGCTTGTTATCCACTCAACCAACACACGTTTGACAGTCAGTGCGTGTACGCTTGTTTGTATGTTTATATGTATATTTGTCTGTATGCATGTGTATGTATGTGTGTATATATATGTTTGTGTGTCTGTATGTGTGTATGTATGTATGTATGTATCTACGTATGTATGTGTATGTATGTATATATGTATTTACGTATGTATGTTTGCATGGGTGCATGTGTGAGTGCGTACGTATGTATGCGCATGTGTGATTCAGTGTGGCAAATTCCTTAAATAATAGACCATTGTAGAAGAGATTCAAGAAATAAAATTTTTGAAATTTTCCTCTAATGGAAAACTAGACTCTCCAGAAGATTCTCCTCGATGGAAGCCAACCAAAAAAAACCTGACAATAATGATTCATTTCCAAATTTCCTCCAAACCTAATTACTTATCGAGGTGATACATCAACATACCACATTGTGATAAATTTATACAGATGAAAAACAGTTTTCTTGTTGTTGATGTTGTTGCTGTCGTTGCTGTTATAATAACAACAACAACAATAATATTAGTAATAATAGTAGTAATTATTATTATTATTATTATTATTATTATTATTATTATTATTATTATTATTATTATTATTATTATTACTATCATTATTATTATTATTATTATTGAGTCAGAGAGCAATGCGATGCTATCAAAGTGACACTGGGGTAAAATATACGAAGCCCATTATACCCATCAAGACTACCCGTCTGATAAGGGTACACCAAGGACATGCATCACAACCATATGTGTACGACATAGTGATCCCATATCAAGATCGCATGACCTTGCAGGTGGGGCTCAGTTAGAATTTTCTTCAGGTCGAGTAGCCTATCCCGCTCAAAAGTTCTCTGAATAAGGGTTGCTTAAGGATTTTGAACGAAACATTCATGTTTCCAGAGGTAAATTATCCAAACCTTAAAGAATTCCTCTCGACACATGGCTATGATGCTCTCCCAGTACTTCTGCTCGTGATCAGAGAAGTACATATCGTCAGCCACCAAGGGACATGCTCAACTGGTGAAGGTCAAACAACTGACAAACAAATCTGTGGTATTGAGTAGAATATTTGTTGTAGCCCATCTTTTACACCAAGACAAAACAATGTACACAGGGGTCTGCATATCTGTTTCTCACTCCACCCAGTAAACACACACACACAAGCATATGCATACATGCATGCATGCATACATACATACATACTTATATGCATGCATA
>NC_142950.1:16227261-16249761 GCF_046866305.1 Octopus bimaculoides
AATAAAAAAGATTTATTAAATTAAAATAAGATTCATTAAAACAAATTCTATATTTGTTATTAATAACATATATATGCAATAAATATATGTTATTAATAACAGTGATAATGTTTAATGATCAATTACAATAATGTGGTAGATCTTTATTATAAAAAAAATTGCAGAATTTTCGCTTGAATTTTCACCACAACATTCTCGTTGATGCCAGTCCATCGCGCGGTTGCTCATTTACAGATGAGTGAATTGGAGTAAGGTGAAATGAAGTGTTTTACCCACGAACACAACACATTGCCGGTTCAAGAGCCGAAACTACAATCTTGTGACCATCAGTGGAATACCCTAACAACTAGACTACTCACTTGCAAAAGAAATAAAGCAATTGCCATAAATCTATCACTTTAGTGTTGCTTTGATAAAAATACTCAAGTGAAAGGCCTTTAGCCCTGTTTTTTTTTTCTTGTGCATGTACGTATATAGACGTGTGTATAAATCCTTACGGATTTTTTTTACACTGTTTTACACTTTTTTCTTTGTATTTTGCCTTTAGCCAAGTTTTTTTGTGTATGTGCGTATATAGACGTGTTTATGAACCTTTTTTCTCGCGTGTCTGTTTGTGAGCGTGTTGCGCGCGTGCGTGTGTGAGCGTGTATGCGGGTATGTATATATTTTTTGGCGAATGTGTGGGTGAGCATGTGTGTGTTTCAAGTGAGAGTAGATGAGTATATACATATAGGCGCATGTACAAGGGTGTGGGGGCGCGCATGTGTATGTAATGACTTGTGCGCTTACGCGAATACTATGGACATTTTTACTCTCTTACATTTACCCCCACCCCTCACTTAGCGGTTATTCTAATAGCTTTTTTTTCTTAATAACGATCAACCACACAGTAATTTCCCTTTGTTTAACGGTCATTTTCATAGCATTTTTTCGATGATCAGATGACTGAAGAGATGGCAGCGTGGGTTTCTGCCCCGACATCCAAAACTCGGAGTTTTATCATGGCTATCGAATAATTGTCATATTATTTACAGATATATATATATATATATATATATATATATATATGTATATATATATATATATATATATATATATATATATATATATATATATATATATATATATATATATATACATACACATACATACATATACACGAGGAGGTGTTGAAAGTTCCTGGCTTTGGGTAAAAGAAAATACAAGTAGAGTAGTATTTGCCCGTATTCAGGTCTAAGGTTACGTCCAAGAAATGACAGGCCGCTGGTCCTGAGCTCGTCCAAAATGCTTCGCTTCCATGTCTGCTTCGGGCGTCCTCGCTTCCTTTTCCCCTGCAGATTCCAGTCAAGTGCTTGTCGAATCACATTTGAGGGTTCTTTCCGCAGTGTGTTCGATCTATCTCCATTTCCTTCGGATCTTGACGTGAAGGGCGATTAAGTGTTTCTTGGAAGTGTTCCTTCCATCTCGCCAGTTGGTCCTCAATGGAAGTTAGCAACCGTCCGACCTTGTCCTTTACTGGTCTGACGGGGTTGCTTCTCCTTCCACTCAGTAACCTTATTGTTGAATATAGTGCCATCAAGTCTCCTTGCCTCACTGCTGTTTCCGCTTCGTCGGCCACTTCGTTGAAGTATTTCCTTCTGTCTCTCCTTTGTTTCTTCTTGACTTCTCTCACCACCTCACTATACTTACTGGTGACGGCCTGCTTCTGCTGATGGGTTCTGGCTTGATTCAACTCCTTCAGCATCTTGTTCTCCTCTACCTTCTGCCCAGTCTCGTCACTTATCCAAAGCTTCCTGCTCACTGGTCGTCTTCCCAGAACCTCTTTGGACACTCCAACTGTAGCCTCCTTCAAATTTGTCCAAGATTCTTCAACATTTGCCTCTGCCTCCTCTGTCTGTAGGGCTTGAAATCGATTGTGGAGAGCCAACTGGAAAGACTGTTTTGACTCTTCTTTTTTCAGTTTCTGAACATCCAATTTCACCCGTGGGTTTGTCTGCCTTCTCCTTGTTGAAAGCTTCACCTTGAGTTTCGCTATCACCAAGTGGTGGTCCGATCCAATATCTGCTTCTCGCTTGGCTCTCACATCTTGAAGTGAACTCCTCCAACGTTGCCGGAGTGCGATATGGTCGATCTGATTTTCCGTTTGCTGATCTGGTGATACCCAGGTGGTTTTATGGCAACGTCTGTGTGGGAAGAGGGTGCCTCCAATAGTAAGTTCGTTGCCTGCACAGAAATCAGCTAGGAGTTCCCCGTTTTCATTCATCAATCCGAGGCCATTTCTTCCCCTCTCTCTCTCTCTCTCTCTCTCTCTCTCTCTCTCTCTCTCTCTCTCTCTCTTCCACTATTGTCACTTCTAACTTTGGCATTCATTTCTCCCATAAGTATTAAGATGTCTCTTCCGGGAATCCTGTCTACCACTGTCTGTAACTGGGAGTAGAAGAGGTTTTTGTGTCTTCTTCCGCATTGTTTGTAGGTACATAACACATAATGATGGACACTTGCTGGAACCTGGACTCAAACCTGGCCGAGATGATACGATCAGACAACGGTTCCCACTCCATCAGACTCCTTGCTGCTTCTTTCGACAACAGCAGCGCTAGCCCAGCTTCATGGTGGTTCACTTCATTGTCTTTACCCGAGTAGAGAATTGGGGCCAGGGATCCCGCTCAATATCCAGATTAGAGAAATCACCAAGCCAGAAATCCGCAAAGCTGTGAAGAGCTTAAAGATCGGAAAGGCGGCAGGAGTGGACGGCATACGAGCAGAGGCACTGAAGGCAGGAGGAGAAGAGATGATCGATTATATGCACCATGTGCTGAACCTGGTATGGACGACAGAGAAGATCCCAACCGACTGGAAGAAGGGTCTTTGGTATCTATGGTACTGGAAAAATATGATCTACTATTGTACTCTATGGTACTGTAAAAATATGATCTTCCTTCTTTACGATCGGAGTTCTAATTCCGCCAAAGTCAACTTTGTCTTTCATCGTTTCGTGGTTCCTTGTCGATGTGGTCGACTTACCAGCTCTCCGCGATAATTTCAGGTTTAGTGCCCATAGTAGAAAAGACTATGTCTGTCGCTATCATGGATAATTTCCAGAAACCCCTGGCCTGGCTATGCTACCGAGGAGCACTGCTAGTTTGAAATAAATTTTGCAGGCACGGAAGCACTGTCAGTCGGGATTGTCCAAAATGTGCGCAGAGCGACGAAACCGTTATGCATATACATTCGTGCTGTGTTCTACTATTGCTGACTCGTGGAGTTATGTCGAATAGCTGTTATCGCGGCCGAATCCATCGCGAGAATCGCTCCACCATCTACCTTTAACAAGGTAGGCAGGCGGTGTTCCTCTGTCTAGTGGCTATGGAGAAAAAGCTTCTGTGATGGATGAGGCTGAAAGGAGTGGGGAAAGACACATTCCTCTTCGGTCAAGCTCTCATCGACTCTTTCGAGTACCACTCGGAAACGAGAGTGAGGGTGGAGAGGGAAGTGCTACCTCCCAGTGAATTTGTAAAAAAAATAGTTGGAGTGAATGACCCTACTCTAAACATATGCCTGTAGATTGGAGAGCAGGAGAGAGGGCTCGTGCATTTGGTAGTCAAATAATCCTGTTTCTGAGGGTTGCCATGGTTGCCCCTAGTGGAGTTTCTCCTGAATCAGAAGGACTGTATCGTTCATGTTATTACATACTTTGTATACTATGTGTACTTTTATCGCATTTCACCGTCTTTACCACTTCTTTCTCCCCGCCCTTTGTGTAAATCCCCACACAAATTGTCGTCTGAGGTAAACCTTTTGTAAAAGTTTTACTGGGCACTCTATTCTGATTTCTTTTATATTCCTCTTGATGCCTTCTGATACTGTCCCCAAGGACCCAACAATAATTGACGCTATCTTTACCTTCATTTTTCATAGTCGAGCTATTTCGTATTGAAGAAGATTGTATATGTATAATTTTTCGCCTTCCTTCTTGACAATCCATGTGTTAAAGGGGCACGCAACATCAGTCATATAGCACATGTGGTTCACCTTGTCCACCACCACTAGGTCCGGTTTGTTAGCTCTAGTACCTGATCTGCTTGGGTTGGGAAATCCCAGAGGATTTTGCTGGTCTCCGACTCTACCATTCTCTGCCGCTTATGCTCACGTTTCCTTCTATCTCTACCCCTATTTTTCGCATAGTTTCCAATGAAGCACTTTCGCTACCTCATTGTGTCTCCACAACTTGTAATGGTTTGAGCAAATGTAGAGCATTTGTTCACGATATGGGCAAAGGTTTCGTCCACTCTATTACAGATGCAGCGCAGTGGAAACATTTGCTCATTCATAAAGTTGACCTTCCAATTTGGAGCCGAAGCTCGATCTTGCTCTGCAAATATGGTGCTCTCAGTCTCCATTCTCAATGCTCCTTTCTTCAGTCAGTCCTATTTGTGTTTTCCAGCAACTTCAGTTGTGGCTACATGGAATTGATTGTGCAGTCCCTGGTTGTTCGTCATGTTCTTTTTGTTTTTCCTTTTTTCCCTGCTTTCAGTACTTCCTCATCCCTAACTGACACTACCAAAGTTTCCTCGCTTTAGGATAGGTATCTCAGTAAGATCCCGAGTTCGATACGTACGCAGGTTTCCACACTTATCAGTTACCTTCGTCTCTTCATGTATAAGCAATCAATGCTTGCACGTGGATGATGGGCTGCATGCATCGTTAGGAGCTTTCTTGTTTTCTTGTCCAATTCCTTTTGTTCTTTCTCTGTCCACTTCAGAATTTTAGCGTCATACCGAACTATTATCACTGTCCACGAGTTTATTGCTGAAATTATGCTTCTGGCATTTAACTTTAAAGTCAATATTTTTCTCACTCGCCGCCATTGTTCTTTCTTTGTCTTTTCTTTCATATCGTTGTGTTTAATCCCATCTGCCTCAAGTACTCCTAGATCCTTATAGCTGGATTGAGGTTGAATTGCTTTCATCATTTCACCACTTGGCAACCATATGGCTTCTGTACTGGCAAGCTGACCTCGTCTCATCCTCATCGTAGCACATTTTGAGAGTCCAAACTCCATCTTGGTATCATTCGAAAAAACTCCGCACAGACTGCATTAGGCTGTCCAGTTCTGCCTCAAATTTTGCGAACAACTTCAAGTCATCCATGAATAGCCATCCATGAATTCCATTACTGCTTCCCAGATTATATCCCATGTTTCTCTTCTGCAATATTTCCCTCAACTGGATCATTCCCAGCACAAAGTTCAGTAGGAATACACTGTCCCCACAGGAAGTTCCGGCTTCCTGATTTCACCTCTCCTAACACCTGAATCCCTGCTGTCAATTTAGTTCTCCAAGATTTCATACTGTTTCATATAAGCATCCCATGTTTTCCGCTATTCCATACATTTCCATAGTTTTTGTTATCCAAGAGATGTTTATTATTATTATTATTATTGTTCAGTAGTTTTATTTTTATAACGTGCTTTCACTTCACTACTACTATTATTATTATTATTATTATTATTATTATTATTATTATTATTATTATTATTATTATTATTATTATGATTATTATTATTATTATTATTATTATTATTATTATTGTTATTATTATTATTTTTATTATTTTTATTATTATCATTATTATTATTATGTGAGGGCGCATGGCCTATTATTTAAGGTATTGCAACATTGTGGTTTCAATTCCTAGACCAGGTGGTGCGTTGTGTTCTTGAGCAAAACACTTTATCTCAAATTGCTCTGTGGTCGTCTCGACACTGCACGGATGGTACACTGTGCACCTGATCAAAACAGCGTGAGATTTGACGGAGAGAATGAAGTAATGTTGCAGCACATTCACTTGATCACAAATAAACAAATCATTTGTGTAGGTCGTTCGGCAAAAGCTGAACGCTCAAACGTTGCCTTCGACGAGAGAGTCGGTCATTATTATTATAATTATTAATGATCATCATCATTATTATTATTATTATTATTATTATTATTATTATTATTATTATTATTATTATTATTATTATTATTATTATTATTATTATTATTATATAATATATTATTAACATTATTGTTGTTACTACTATTCTTATTTGCCCTCAAAATCATTATCATAATGATTATAATAATGATGACGGCAGTGGTGATGAAGAAGATCAGGATGGCGATGATAACTAGGAGGAAGAGGCGAAAAATAGCAACATTATTATGGCAAACTTGTCTCCAATCTATTTTTAAAATGCATACCACAATATTCAAAAATCGAAAAGAAAAGCGGTATATTTATGTGTGCGTAGATTCATGTATGGGTATGTGTATATATATACACACATATGTATATATGTATACATATCTGCAAGTGTGTGTATGCATATATGTAGCTATTTGTAAACACACGTACACACGCACTCACATATATATACGTGTATGTATGTGAGTATGTGTGCGTGTGCGCGCATGTGTGTATACACATAAGGATACATATACATATGTGCGCGCATACATATGTGTGTGTATGTGACAGATTTTACTGGAGGAAAACCCAGAAAAAATCTGTAAGATAGATAAGATTTATAATTATATGATAAATTATTAAACACATACCATACACTTATGCGCCCACATTTATAAATATATATATATATATATATATATGTGTGTGTGTGTATACATATGTATATATACTATATATGCATATATATATATATACGTATATATATATGTATATATACGTATATATACATATATATATACATATATATATATATATATATATATATATATATATATATATATATATATATATATATATATATATATATATATATATATATATATATACATACGTACGTACATACATAAATATATATATGCATGTATGTAAATTTAGGGAGTGCATGTATCTGCCTGTAATTGATATTTACAACATGTTATACACATATGTTATAATGAAAATATACATTTAAATATATACTCGTATATATAAAATAAATGCGTGTGGCATATTTACACACATTTATAACCTAATATAAATCAAGTATATTATATGCACTGTATAATTTGAATAGATATAATGAATATACATTAGTTCATAGATACCATATATATATATATATATATATATATATATATATATATATATGTGTGTGTGTGTGTGTGTGTGTGTGTGTGTGTGTGTGTGTATAAATGCATATATATATATATATGTGTGAGAGAGAATGTGTGTGTGTGTGAGCGTACGTATATTCATTCATATATGCATGTATGTGTATGTGTGTGTTTGTATCGTGCATATAAATATAGAAATAAATATCATACATCTATGATATGTATATATATATATATATATATATATATATATATATACACACACACACACACACACACACACACACACACACACATATATATATATATATATATATATATATATATATATATATATATATATATATATATATATAATGCGTAAAGTTCAAAAATAGCAAAAAACATCACAAATTCAGAAACAAACACCTGCAAACATACAGATATATTTTTAAAAAAAGCACCATATCCATTTTATGCAATATTTTTAATTAATTCTCCAAAACTCCATGGAAATCCTCTCACCACACCATTTCTTCTAATTCTGCAGATTCTTATAGGAATTCTCTGTAGATTCCAAAATGCGATTTCTACCTCCTCTGTCTTGTAATCTATGATATCCTGGAAGTAGTGCCAACATGGAAAATGTCGTGTGCCACAGAGTTTGCGCTATGATGTTCTTAATACCTCCGGAGAAATGCAATATCGTCACACTTTCTTGGTTAATCTCCATCGCTGTGTTCTTGTATCTCACCAAAAAATATGAAAACTATTTAAAATCTCTGATAAAAGATGCGTCGATTTATAATCTTAAAACTCTTGTATGATTATCTGTATAACTGTCTATTCATTTGTCTGTCTATCTTTCTATCTATCTATCTATCTATCTATCTATCTATCTATCTATCTATCTATCTATCTATCTAACTGTATGTCTGTCTGTCTGTCTATCTGTCTGTCTAACTGTATATCTATCTGTCTCGCTATTTGTCTCTCTCTCTCTCTCTCTCTCTCTCTCTCTCTCTCTATCTATCTATCTATCTATCTATCTATCTATCTAACTGTATGTCTGTCTGTCTGTCTATCTGTCTGTCTAACTGTATATCTATCTGTCTCGCTATTTGTCACACTCTCTCTCTCTCTCTCTCTCTCTCTCTCTATCTATATATCTATCTATCTATCTATCTATCTATCTATCTATCTATCTATCTATCTATCTATCTGTCTGTCTATCTATGCATCTCTATCTCTACCTCTCTCTAAATGTTTATCTATTTGCTCATCTATGTATCTTTCTATCTGCCTATCTATATTTCTGTTTCTGTAAATCTATCTAGCTTCTCTCTGTCTCTGTCTCTCTCTCTCTCTCTCTCTCTCTCTCTCTTCTCTCTCTCTCCCTCTCTCTCTCTCTCTCTCTCTCTCTCTCTCTCTCTCTCTCTATATATATATATATATATATATATATATATATATATACCTCTCTCTCTCTCTCTCTCTATCTATCTATCTATCTATTTATCTATCTATCGGCCTGTTTGTTTGTCTGTCTGTCTATCCTTCAATTTATCTCGCTACAAAGATATATAGACATGTGCAAATGCATACATATACTGGAGGCGTGTGATTTAGTGGTTACGGTGTTGGACTCCTGATCGTAAGATTGTGGTTTCGATTCCTTGACCGGGCGATGCGATGTGTTCTTCAGCAAAGTATTTCATTTCACGTTGCTGCAGTCCGCCCAACTGGCAAAAACGTGTAAACCTGCAACGGATTGGCGTCCCATCCTGCTGGGCAATATATACACCGGGAAAGTACACCTAATGAGTCGGCATGATTCGAGAAGGTAACTATACATTTACCTTTTATACATATACTCTATACATACGCATATATATGTATGTTTATATGTATATTAAATTTAATGACATTCGAGTACAACCTGTAGATATTTTAATACACACTATGTGAGTACATAATTATTAAATTTACATAAACTGGGTGAGGTATTTATGTATGTGCGTATCTTCATATATATATCTACATATACACGCATAAAGTTATATCTGTGTATATATAATTCGACCTACATACATATCGTTATGCGTTTTAAAAAGTCTGTTTGCATATCTTATTTATTTATCAATCTATCTGACTATCAGTCTTGCTGTCCATTTAACTGCCTGTCTATCCACCTAGTCATCGAAATAGCCTTTAAATTCACTTCATGTAGGAAGTTCCCAAATCCCTCATTTATTAATTCATTGTGCTCTACCTTATGTCATGATTCTCTTTCATCAATCTCTCGTTTCTTGACGTCTTTATTAACTAACTCTCTCATGCTCATGCGTTAATCTGTGAAGCATTAATATATATACATATATATATATATATATATATATATATATATATATATATATATATATATATACGTAGTCTGATCAATAAGTATCCGGACTGTTGTCATAGTAATGAAGTTATAGCACGCAGCACGCAAGATGAAGTGGCTTGGCAGAGATTGACCTTGAACTCTGCTGTGCAGGCACACTACGTTTCAACGTTCTACCTCAATTCCGCTATTGACAGCAGTGCTTAGAAGGAAGGTATGTAGCGTGTGATCGTCACAATGACCAATGACAGAAAGTGGAGTGGAGAATCTGCATCAAATTTTGTCAAAAGCCTGGCGATACCTGCTCAGAGTTTTCAGAAAGTTTTCATCGGTTTCGGAACAATCAAGGAGATTTTGTACAACTGAAACCCGAGTATTTCTTCGTCATACGGAAACCTTCAGTGATAATAGACTGAACTGAACCGTAACTAATCTGCACATCCTCTGATAACTCACTGATGGCATTCGTGATTTTATGATGTCTCCTCACAATTGTACGCACATCTGCAATGTTTTTCTCAGTTCTGCTGGTTGCAGGTCTCCTAGAACTTTCGTCAATATCGACATTTTTTCGGCCATCTTGGAAACGTCTGAACCATTCGTACACTTGTGTGCGGTTCATACACTCCTCTCCATAAACTTTCTGAAAATTTGCGTAGGCCCCTGAATAGGTATCACCATGACAACTTACACTATCATAGTCAATGTGACAATCGCACGCTACACACCTCCCTGCGCTGGTGATGGTGTGTTGATAGCGAAAAACATGTTTTTATTGAACTACATGTATAATATTATTATTCTACCAGCTTGTTCACACTTTACGCTTTAATTTATCAGAGAGGAGGAAGAGGTGGAGTGAGAGAGAGGAAGAGGGAATTTGACAGTGAGCGAGAGAGCAGATAGCCAGCCAAATCCTTATTCAGTCACTCATGTGGTTAATGGAAGTGAGAGGAGAAGAGAAAAAGAGGAATGTTAAAGACACGAAGAGGGGGAATTACATGGTTAACAAGAAGTTGAGAAAAAGAGAGACATATATAGTGCTTAGCAGAATTAAATTTTAAAATCGTATAATATATGCGACTGGAAGTGAAATAACTTAGCAAAATACATATAAAAGTGCATATCATATTTTCTTTCTTAAATAGTTTCTCTTAATCGTTTTCGTTCAGTGGTATTTCCACGGGTCCCAGTAGCAAGCATTAATATGTATGTGTATTTGTGTGTATGTGTGTGTGTGTGTGTGTGTGTGTGTGTGTGTGTGTGTGTGTGTGTTAGTAAATGTTTGGTTCGCGACTCACTTTCATGCCACAGCGATCTTCAGGCAGCACTGACGTTTCAACGGGGCTCGTAATGAGGGGAAACTGCAGTCGTAAGACGGGTTCTTAGTTCTAAGCACTCCTTTCTCATTCATTTAACACAACGATCGTAGATATGTGCGTGTTTGTGTTTGTATATATATATATATATATATATATATATATATATATATAAAATATATAGTTTTAGGGAAAATAACCAAGTTTCAAGAGCTCATCGATGAAAATCCACTATCACATATATAAAAATTAATAATTAAAAACACAATAAATGAGTATAATATAAAACAAAGTAAATATCATAAGATAAAGATAATAAAATGACTACACGTGTTTCATAACTAATTTTCAATTAGAAAGGAAATTTAAATCGATTAAAATCAATTGAAATTATCGAAAATAAATTCTATTTAAAAATATAGCTAATCGTCAGGTCGTAAGTAGAACAATAATTAAAATAAATAAATATATATATCAACCAACAATAAGTACCCAATGAATTTATATGAAATACTTATTTTATAAAGATAGAAACATTATTAAAAATATCAAAATATCAAAATATCAAAATAATAAACATTCAATAATCACCCCTTCATCCATTATAATATATGCTAACATGTATATTATATACAAAAACCAGTTTACATAAATTATATCGCCAAGCATGTGGTACCTATAAAAAGTAGTACCTGCCTACGTTTCGTAGCTATTTATCATTATAGGCAACACAGACCACTTGGGTAAGCAGTTCGCGACACAATCACGTAGTTTTACACCCACTCTGCAGCACATTGTGGATCTACAATACGCCTGGGATGGCTTGTTAGAAAATTGTTAGCAGATTTGGTAGAAAGTACTTTTTAAAATTAGTCATATATATATATATATATATAAATATATATATATATATATATATATATATATATATATATATATATATATATATATATATATATATATACATACACACGCACATTACACATACACATACACACACATACACACACACACACACACACACACACACACACACACACACACATATATATATATCTATATATATATATATATATGTATGTATGTACGTATATATATATATGAAAGAAGTTTTGAAAATGCAATTTTAAAGATGTTTATTCACTTAACCGGTTTCACTTTTTTAGAAAAAGATTGTCAAAAGTAAAATGTAAAGCTTTGTATAAACTTTGTTGTCTCAAGTACTGGCTGTCACAAAAGTACTAAAATACATATATATACTCTTTGATAATCATAAGAAAATGTTAAAAACAGTAAAATATATATATAAAAATACATATATGCATTCTTTGATAATAATAAGAAGAATATGTTTAAAACAGTTTAAAAGAAAGTATTCAACAAAAAGTGTTTGGTAGTATATATATACTCAGAAGGAGATATATTTAAGAATTTACAAAAAATTGTTGAGAAACTGCCCCGCCTTTTTAACATGTTTTCTCTTTTGTGGGTAGCTAGGGAAATGTTTACTATTTTAAGGAACAGTGTGGGAGCTGGTTGGGGTGGGGGGAAAGAAAAGCAATGTAGAATTAAAAGGTTTTTTTTTCTTGGCTAGTCTGTCATGGCTCAGTGGTTTTGGAGACTGGTTTTAGAGGTCAGAATGTCTCTGTGCATGTCTCTATGTGTGTGTGTGTGTGTGTATATACATGTTTTTGTGTCTGTGTCTGTGTCTGTGTGCCGTTTTTGATTGGTCCCAGAGTTTATTGTAGCGTGTGTATATGGGACTGTGTATGTTTTATATTTGGTAGGATGGTGTGTGTACATGTGTGCACGTTTGTGTATGTGTGTGTGTGATTAGCATTTGTTAGGGTGTTGCGTGTGTGCATGTGTGTATGTGTGCGTCTGTGGGTGCGTGTATGTATGTTTGTGTGTTTTTTGTTGGTGGGGATGTTATGTGTGTACGTGAGAATGTGTGTGTGTGTGTGTGTGTCTGTATGTATATGTTGTTTTATGTATATATTGTTTTAATTGTCCTTGTGGTGTGTGTATGAGTAACCGTATGTATGTGTGTGTATCAACAGTGACAACAACCATATCCAATTTACAATGGAATATAGTGAAGACCAACTTCCTTTTCTTGACATTCTCATTATAAAAAAGGCACCAACATTGAAACTGATATCCGTTACAAACCGACTGATTTCAAGCAATACCTTCTGTTCACCTCTAATCACCCAAAGCACACGAAGACAAACATTTCTTTCAACCTAGCGAGAAGAATTTGTACAATTGTCTCAAATTATAGAACACGAAATAAAAGACTCCAAGAACTAAAGGCAATTCTTCTCGAAAGACATTACCCAGCATCATTAGTCGACAATGGAATAGAACGGGCCAAGACAATTGCTACCCAAGATTTGCGAAAATCGAAACACACTCACGGCATATTAAATAGTCTCCCATATCTCTCAACCCATAATCCAAGAAATACAGAAGCTTACACAATTATATACGTGCGACTCATAAACTTTCTCGGTAGTTTAAATATTTGGTGAAAAGCAATTTAAACCGTCCAAAGGACGAGTGCGTTGCGTACGCAAACGCACTCGTCCTTTGGACGGTTTAAGTTGCTTTTCAACCACATATATATATATATATATATATATATATATATATATATATATATATATATATATATATATATATATATGATGGCCATCCACTCGTGCCCGAGGAAGACCATTGTTGACCTTCAGGAACACAGTGCGCTCTAGAACTAACTTATATTTTTGCATTTGCGGCTCCGTTGGAAGCTAATGAATTCTGCTTTTGACAAGCATACACGACTGCAAACATTGCAGACCCATTTTTCCCCATTCATTACACCAGCAGTGTGCTTTCGAGCAGCACGCTTAAGTTCTTTATGCAGAATATGTGTTCTCTCAAAAGTGTCCACCCTTTCCTTAACCTGCTCCCTCTATATGTGGCGATGACAGGCATTCCTTTCCCAGTCAGTATCCTGCATATCACAGGCCTTTAATGAGGACTTGACACAGTCCTTAAATCGCAGCCTTGGTTTCTGCCGGGGCCTCTTTCCATTGACAAGTTCCCCATATCGTATCTGCTTAGGTATCTTGCTATAGTTCATTCTAATAAGGTGTCCAGTCCAACGTAACCGGTGTTTGTGCACCATCGCCTCAGTACTTAATATATCAGCTGTCTTCAGGTCCTGTGTGTCTGGAGTTTTAAGGTGCAACCAGCATTCAGAATGTGTCTGAGTCATCTCTGATGAAACGTTCAAGGAACCTTACATGACGTTTGTAAAGGGTCCATGTCTCACATGAGTAAAGGAGCGATGTCAGTACACATGCACTGTACACAACAATTTTTGTTTGCTTTGTGATGCCATGCTGGGAACAGAGATGAGACTGAAGAGACCGGAAAGAATCAGTTACTCTCTGCAGCCTGAAAGATATTTCATCAGACAGGGAGCAAGAACGGATAAGTGCGCTGCCCAGGTACATAAACTTAGTGCAGTCTGGAGGGATGATGCAATGCCTAAGTACTGGAAGGATGCGATTATTCTATAAAGGAAAAGGAGCCATAACAATGTATGGTAACTACAGAGGTATTGCTCTACTATCAGCTGCTAGCAAGGTTCTGACACATATTCTTCTTACCCGCCTGAATGGGTGTCTTGTAAATGATGTCCTATCTGAATCTCAATGTAGCTTCCGATCTGGTAGAGGGACAATGGATATGGTTTTCACAGCAGGAGTGCTATGAGCAGAATATGGATCTTGTCCAGGTATTCGTTGATTTAACGAAGGTCTTTGATACTGTGAATAGGGGCTTGCTATGGAAAATACTTAGCAAACATAGATGTCCTGATCAATTTGTATCTATAATTATATCATATATATATATATATATATATATATATATAAACAATTGCAGGGGAGAAGGTGTTTATAAGCCATTTAAAATAACACACAAAAACCGTTAGATTTACTTCAACATTTAAAGTTCTGTGCAGCACAGAACTTTCTCAGTGAACAGGTCGCGGTCTCAAAGCGAGGAAGATATTTTGACAAATTAAATTTAAATGTTGAAGTCAATCTAACGGTTTTTGTGTGTTATTTTAAATGGCTTATAAACACCTTCCACGCTGCAATTGTTTTCGTTCCAGCACACGATCTCAGATCTCCGCAATATATATACACACACACACACACACACATATATATATATATATATATATATATATATATATATATATATATATATATATATATATATATATATATATATATATATATATATATATTTATATATATATATATATATATATATATATATATATATATATATATATATATATATATATATATATGTATACATATACACACAAAGTACGGGGGTATAGTTCACAGGTGGTCTAAACGACTAGGTACGCTAGGTAAGTGCTTATGTATATGTATATATATATATATATATATATATACACACACATATATATATATATATATATATATATATATATATATATATATATATATATATATATATATATATATAAATATATATATATATATATAAATATATATATTAGAAATGATCCATTTCTAAATCTCACAGAGAAACTTAAGCAGCAGTGTTACGATAAAGTACTTGTATACTGTCAACTTAACGTGACAGTCCTAATAAGGGAATCATACTACTGCTATTTAGCCCTAGGTAGCTGAACCGCTTCCTGTCGGCCTTGACACATTTCCTGTGTCCTTATGTTTACGAGGGGGAGACAAGTACCTCCACCAAGCCAAGCCTGCATTGAGGGACATGTTTCTGAGTTTTTGCTCGTCATCAGCCTGAGGTAGAGTGATTTAGAAATGAATCATTTCTAATTTTTGTAATTAGTGAACGTGTTTCACTAGAAATATATATGTTTACGAGAGCTTGACAAGCATTTTCAGCCAGCTAGTCATGCTACTTCAGGCTGATGACGAGCAAAAACTCAGAAGCATGTTCCTGAATGCAGATTAGGCTGGGTGGAGGTACTCGTCTCCCTCTTGTAAACATAAGGACACAGGAAATGTGTCAAGGCCGACAAGGAGCGGTCCAGCTTCCTAGGGCTAAATAGTAGTAGTATGATTCCCTTATTGGGACTGTTACGTTAAGTTGACAGTATGCAACTACTTTATATATATATATATTGGCTAAACTGGCAGTATGACCATCCCCAAGTACAACAACATATATATATATATATATATATATATATGTGTGTGTGGGTGTGTGGGTGTGTGTGGGTGTGTGTGTGTGTGTGTATGTGTGTGTGTGTGTGTGTGTGTGTGTATGTTGTGTGCACATCTTTTGTTCTTCCTCTGCTTGGCAAATGGCGGTTGCTTTACTTTCCCATACCTTATCATAAATGATTGAATAAGTACCTAACATAGAAATTAGTACTGTTTATGTGCCATATACCACATTGAACGACAAGTTTCCGATATTACTTGCGTAAGTTATAACTGTGATGACAAATGTGTTTATTCTTATTGTTTAGTTATTAATATATCTCTGACTCTTCTGTAATTTTTATAATTCTTTCCGTTATGTCTCCGTGTTCTGTCTTATCAGTTTCCTTTGTTCCTGTATTTGATTCTAGTCTACCTCTCTGATTTCAATATCAAAATCTAATTTATCGTTCACAGTTTTAATTCATATGACTTTTCTCTGAGTAGCTTTATCATGTTTGCTTAGTGCTGTCTTTATTTTTTGTGTCTCACTTGAATTTCTGTAAATATTTTGAATAGATTCTCCCGTTTGAGAATGGTTCTGTTAATATACATGTACACCAGTCCTCTAAAGATGATTTATGATTTAACCATAGCATTACCAATAATAGTTTTATTCAGCAGGTTTGTTGAATTCCTCTCTTACGTGAATAAGCATGAGTTTAATAATCTTCATCTTGCCATTGCATTATTTCTTGTCTTTTCTAATTCCATTTCGACATAGCATGCTTGATATACAGTCTTACTAATGGGACTACTTTATTGATAAACGTTGTATCGAATATTGAACAGCGTAGTCTGCTATCGAATACTTTACAGTAATCAATCCATGTCATGCTAAACATATTTTTTTTCTTCTTGTTTTTGCTGTCGTTAATAATTGCTCGGTTGAATTGTAGCTGCTCTTTACAACCATAATTCCTCGCTCAACATCTATGCTTTGGTTCTGCTAAAATGGTATTTCTTTCCAGATGAGCAATCAGCCAGTTATAGAATACACACTAAACCAATTTGTATATTATTTGCATACAATTTATAGGTTTGTCGTTTTGGGTGCCTCTTGTGTTCTTCATTTGGCAATCAATATTGTTTCCCCTCCAGTAACCACTTTTCTGTTAATTATGGCCTGTTTATTAATTCATTGAATGCTGTTCCAACAAATTAATGAAATCTGGTTAGGTATTTCAATCAGAAATTGGGGTTCTTTGTCAACTCTAAAATCTCTCCCAGCTGTTTCCCTGCTTTGCAGTATTGTTAAATTCCTCACTGTTTATGTCGAACTATGCTTGCAATGTTATTACATTTTCTTATACTTTTGTCTTTTAATCCATTCTACCTGAATTTTCTTCAACTTCTGTTGATGTTTGTACAAAGTCAGTTTTAAGATTTGTTGTTGTTGTTGTTGTTGTTGTTTGCCCTACTCTGTGTCAAGAAGAGTGAGGAAACGAATCTTAGATGCATACATAGAACCCATCTCTGCATACAGTTATTTGACCCGGAATCTCTACAGTTAAGTGCAAGAAAATTTTCAATATTGCAGAGATATGGTTCCTTAGAAGATCGGTGAAGGCGTTCTTTGCAGATAGAGTGACAAAGAGGAACTTAGGTGACCAAAGACTACCAGAGAATTTCTTAACAAAATGAGCCAATAACTGGATGCCATTGGACATCATATGAGAACACAAAGTCTTGAGAGTTATGTGACACCTGGGAAAACTGAAAGAGGGCAAATGCGATAGAGACACAGCGAGACAAAATACTCAAGGTCCATACACCTGGCTACAGAAAGACCGGCCAAATTACTTGCTCAGTTTTGTATGGACATGAAGGCTTCAAGGTCTATGATCGCAGATGTCTGTGGATATGGCTCACAAAGAGACGGAGAGACAGACAGACACACACACACACACACACACACACACACACACACACACACACACACACACACACACACACACACACACACACACACACATAAGCCATATAGAAGTTTTTAGAGTTTCTTTCAAATGCTTTGTTTTTCTGGACAAGACGCTAACACTTTCCAAAACTCTTCAGGGCGACTTTCCTATTTTTACTTCCAGGATATCTTTCCAGTTTTATTAATATTGCGTTTATTTTAACATTTATGGCTGCCGCGACCTGACAGAATCGTTACAGCGTCTGTCAATATTCCCAGCGATATTTCTTCCGACTCAATACGTTCTGATTTCAAATCCCTAAGTTGTCAATTTTGTCTTTGGAGGTCGATATAATAAAGTACCAGTCTAGTAATAAGTCGATGTAAATGGCTTGCTCCTACCCCTAAATTGAAGTAATTACTTGAGGTTTCTCGCATTTCCCTTCCATTTCCGCTCACTCAGAAAAGAGAGGTCGCTGCAAGTTATTTTCCAATTCCAGACACCACATTTTCCTTTTACTTCCTTCAGTCCTTGGAGTGTGGCCCTGCTGGAGTACCGCTTTGAAGTGTTTAGTTGAAGCAAATCGATCATATTTTTAAGTATGGTACTTATTCCATCGTTCAGTTACGGGGACGTAATCAAACCAACACCAATTTTCGAGCTGTGGGTGTTCGGACGAATACAAAGACAAATGAACACACACACACACACACACATACACGCATATATAATAATGTTGATTTGCTTTTACATAACATATATTTTTTTTATATGTATTATGTATGTATGCATATATATCACGTGTGTTTGGAAAGGTTTAACGAAAGCACTCATACATTAGAAAAAACTTCTTCCCAAACAAGGTTAGTGACATCCTCATAACAGATTTCATAACATTTTTTAAACAATGATTTTTTTTTTAAATCACCTTTACACTTCAAAAACTTCTAAGTAATCTTCATAGACCTTCATATATATAAGTATATATATATATACTTTTATTCTTTTACTCTTTTATTTTTTCAATCATTTGACAGTGCCCATGCTGGAGCACCGCCTTTAGTCGAACAAATCGACCGCAAGATTTATTCTTTTTAAGTCAAGTACTTATTCTAATAGTCAATTTTGCCAAACCGCTAAGTTACGGAGACGTAGACACGCCAACATCGGTTAAGCGATGGTGGGGGGACAAACACACACACACACACATGTATATATACGACGGGCTTCTTTCAGTTTCTTTCTACCAAATCCACTCATAAGGCTTTGGTCGACCCGACGCTATACTAGAAGACACTTGTCCAAGGTACCACGCATGTATGTATGTATGTATGTATGTATGCATGCATGTATGCATGTATGCATGTATGTTTGTGCGATTGTATGTATGTACGTACATATATACGATCAGCTTCTATAGAGTTTCTCACGACCAAATCCACTCACAAGGCATAGGGCGGGTTGGGGCTGTTATTTCTATTTGTTCTTATTTGTTTATTTATTTATTTTGTCTCAAATTTGGTCACTGAAGAGGCATCTCTATCAGAATCTACTCCTATTCGTCTTTGCACTAACTTGCTTTATAGATTAGCTCTCACAGCCTCTTACTATTCAGCTTCGTTTCCATAGAGATTATATACTGTACGATGGTCTTATCGTTTCTCTTGCCAACATGTTTGTTTGTAGCTTGACCACAGAATTTCGTTAATCCTTGTTCATTGATTTCATAATAGTCAATTCTTCTGTCTTTTTCTGTATTGTTTATCGCAAATTTTCATTAAAGGCGACGGAGTGGATGTGTGATTCAGAAGCTTGCACCCGAAACATGCGGTCTTAGATTCAGTCTCACTGCGTGGTATCTCGGATAAATGTCTTACGTTACAGCCCCGAGCTGACCAAAGCCTTGTGAGTGAATTTTGTACGCTAAAGCTGAAAAAAGCCCGTTGTATATATATGTATGTATATATGGTTTCATTTGTTTCACTCATTTGACTGGGGCCATGCTGGAACACTCGCCTTTAGTCGAACAAATCGACCGCAGGACTTATTCGTTTATAAGCCTGTTCTATCGGTCTCTTTTGCCGAATCACTAATTTACGGGAACGTAAACACACCAACATCGCCTGTCAAGCGATGGTGGCGGACAAACACACACACACACACACACACACACACACACACACACACACACACACACACACATACACACATATATATATATATATATATATATACAACAGGCTTCTTTCATTTTCCATGTACAAAATACACTCACAAAGCTGTTGTCTCCCCGAGGTTATAGTAGAATACACTTGCCCAGTGTACCACGCCGTGGGACTGAACCCGGAAACATATGGTTGGTAAGCAAGCTACTTTATTTCATAATATTTGCCATAAGGCAATGCATAGAGGGGATGGACAAGGGCAGACAAACCATCACCTCCCTCGTGTTTATTTCAGGCGGCACTTCTTATTTCTTTATTACCCACAAGGGGCTTAACACAGAGGTGACAAACAAGGACAGACAAAGGGATTAAGTCCATTACATCGACCCCAGTGCGTAACTGGTACTTAATTTATCGACCCCGAAAGGATGAAAAGCAAAGTCGACCTCGGTGGAATTTGAACTCCAGTCATTAGATTCCGCTTTAAGGAATTTTAGTCGAGCTAATCGACACCTGGTACTTATTTCCTTTTTTCTTCTTTTTTTATTTCTTTATGCCTGGTCCTTATTTTATCGGACACCTTTACCGAACTGCAGGCTTACGAGCACCTAAACACGCCAGTTGTCAGGTGGTGCTGGGGGGGGACAAACACAGGCACAACGACACACACAGATATATATATGTATATATGTATGGATATATATATATATATATATATATATATGAGTGTGTGTGTGTGTGCGTGTGTGTGTGTATATATATATATATATATATATATATATATATATATATATATATGTATGTATGTATGTATGTTTATGTATATGCATATACGACGAGTTTCATTCAGTTTCTCTCTACCAAATCCACTCACAAGTCTTCGGTGTGCCCGGAGCTGTAGTAGAAATCACCTGCCCAAGGTTCCCCGCAGTAGGAATAAACTGAGGACAATGTGGTTGCGAAGCAAACTTCTTACAACACATCTACGTCCATATTGTTTTCCTTTTTACAGATTATACTTTATATTATATAAGCTTCAATGGTTTCTTTTTTATAAACATTATTTTATGGATCGCATCGCTCCAGTGACAATTATAACAGCCCCTTCCACCTTCTGATTTCGAAATTCGTCTCTCATCTTCCATGAAATCCAAGTCTTCGTAACTATTTATTCTAATTGAAAACCGTGCGAGAACTTCAAAGAAACGTATTCTATACATTTCCTAAAATTGGAATGGTGTACTGTGAACCATAGCAATGTGAGGTTCCATAAAAGGAAATATCACCATCGAGATCATTGTTGCCTCCCACCGCTGATTCCCAATGGCAGCTATGGTGTTAAAAGAACGTCTACAACATTATCCTGTGGCATTTTTCCATTGTCTTCCTTTACCAATATCGAACTGATGATTCTTAAGTCAGACATCAAACACGCGGTTCGCACAAAAATCCAAGAAACAGAAAATTCCTGTCCTACTTTCACAAATACGAAAGAAACCCGATGTGTTCTTTGATATTTCCTCCCCCATCCCCACTCTGTTTCCGTACTTCCATAGATGTCACAATTGAGGCTGTATATCAAAGATGAATAGTCCAATACATATTAGCAGCTAACGACTTACCTGTAGTCGTCTTCTTTTTCATCGGATTTTATTCGTATTTTTCTATTTGATAAAGTATATTTCGGCCGTCCGGTGACCAATCAAATATCACAAGTGCATTATGGGATATTGATTTATTGTGTATGAAACGTTCCGATTGCAATCTCTTTCTCAATCTGGACTATATATTATATATATTATTTCTTGTTTGTTCTGGATATAATCACAATACTATTTATTACAGGGAGAGAGCTGTTTATCCGCAGGTACAGAGAGGATTTTCATTGTCCACAAGCATTGAATATCCGTGAATAAATGAATGAATGAAAGAATCCGCTAACTCACATCATCGCATGCAAATATACAGATGTATGCATTATACAGTGTGTATCTATATTCACTAACTATATATCTACATACATATTCATTAATACAGACACAATCACTCACATGCATATATATGTGTGTGTGAATATATATATATATATATATATATATATATATATAGAGAGAGAGAGAGAGAGAGAGAGAGAGAGAGAGAAAGAGAGAGAAAGAGAGAGAGAGGGAGAGACAGACAGATAGATAGATAGATAGATAGATATATATATATATATAGATAGATAGATAGATAGATAGATAGATAGATAGGTAGATAGATAGATAGATAGATAGATAGATAGATAGATAGATAGATAGATAGATAGATAGGTAGATAGATAGATAGATAGATAGATAGATAGATAGATAGATAGATAGATACACCCATATAT
>NC_142950.1:16254761-16267261 GCF_046866305.1 Octopus bimaculoides
TGCCAAGATAAATATCAGTCCTGTTCTGGGGTCGATTAAACAGACTTCACTCTTGCCAAGAATCGTAGCCATGTGTATAGGCATCAAAATTCTACACCAGAAAAGGCGGTAAGCTGTCAGAATCACAAGCGCGCCTTCTGAGTTCAAATCTCGTCCAGGTGGACTTTACCTGTCATTCTTTCGGGTTCGATAAAATAAGTATCAGTCAAGAACTGGGATCGATACCATAGAGTATCCCCCACCCCAAAATTTCAGGCCTTTCAGTAGAGAAGCATATTCTACACCAGAAGGTCAGCGAGCTGCCAAAATCGTTAGCACGCCGAACAAAATGCTTAACGGGATTTCCTCCATACCTTTGCTTTCTGAGTTCAAATTCCTCCGAGGGACACCTTGCCTTTCAATATTTCGGGGTCGATGAAATAAGTACTAATCAAGTACCGGGGCGATGTTTATAGACTAGCCCCCTCCCCTAAAATTTCGTATCTTATGTCTATATTAAAAGTATTAAGGTTATTAAGGCAGCGAGCTGGCAGATTTGTTAGTATGTTGGGCAAAATGCATAGTATAATCTCGTCCGTCTCTGAGTTCAAATTCTGCCAAAGTCGACTTTACCTTTCATCTTTTTGAGGTTGATAAAATAAGTACCAGTCATACACTGAAGTCGATGTACTGGGCTAGCCTCCTCTTCGAAAATTTCAGGTCTTTTGCCAATTGCAGAAAGGACTATTGTTATTATTATTTACTTTTAATCTGCATGTTTGTTACAATCACTTGCCGAAACACATTCAGCATCCTAGGGCGAATGAAGGATAAGAAATGTTACAATATGATTGAAAGCTTGGGGAAGGAAAGTGGTAGGGGCAGTAGCGAAATATCTTCATGTAATACAACACATACATTTAAATTGGTAGGTTTTTTTCTAAGGATGTGGATAGTACTTGTCGGCACAATCTTTTGGATTTCTCTGAGACATGGTTCTCCTGGTATATTATCTAGATGTTTGTGACATCCTCTCTTATCATACTTAGAGCACCCAGAAGAACAGGAACAGTTCTCGCTTTAAGATGCCACATCTTTCGTATTTCAATTTTCAGGTCCTTATATTTACTTAATTTGTCAAATCCCTTTACAGATATATTTTTTATATATTAGTCTTCAGATATATTTTTATCTATTAGTCTCTTCTCTGTCTTTAATAACTATATCTGGTCGATGAGCCTGGATCGTTCTGTCGGTGTTGATTGGAAAAGCCCAGAGGATAGTGACATTTTTACCTTAAAAGACTGGCCCAGGATAATGCTCATAGCAATAAGCAGGAGTGCTGATTTTGTAGTGTTTCGGCGAGCTAGCAGAAACGTTAGCGCCCGGGCGAAATGGCTACCGGTATTTCGTCTGCCGTTACGTTCTGAGTTCAAATTCCACCGAGGTTGACTTTGCATTTCATCATTTCAATTCGGAGTACTTGGTAACTTTTTGAACCTCTTTACTCACAGCATTCAAGTCATTTGGTATGGCTACATGAATAATCTGACAGTATATGCCTCTCTTATTCAGTATGACAATATTTGGCCGATGGTGTTCGACTACACGATCCGCTTGAAAATTATAGTCCCAGAGTATCCTTACTTTTCCATCTTCCAGCATAACTTTACTTGGTACATGCTCTCTGATACTTCATATTAGCATTTACGGCATAAGAGCCAATGAAGATACACACATACTTTATCGCGGCGGCGCTTGTATTCATTTGTGCAAGGATCTCACATCCACTTACCAAGTGCGTCACATTTTCCACACTCTTTCCACAGAGTCTGCCTTTCTAGGTGTCAGAAGTTTTATAGATGTTATACTTCACTGAATTGGTAGCGAGAGCCTAGTGCAGCAATGATCCGGCTTTCGGTGGCACGCTTCAAGTCACCTCGCTCAAGCCATGCCCGCAATGCAGTATTATCCTTAGCGTCTTCCGTATTCCTTTCAAACTGTCCATGCATTCTCATTTCAAGAAGGTCTTCTTTTGTCTTCTTCTCAGCTCTTTGGTTAAACTCTGCCTTGCCCATCATTTCATCTGCATTTACACCCATATCTTTTGCGGCATATTGCAGCTGATCTTCATCACTATTTATCAAATACTCGGCAATCGTTCTCCTTTCACTCCGTATACAATGGTCTATAATATTCGTTCTTGTCATATACAGTCTGTTTACCTTTGATTTAGGGTGTAGCACCTCATGCAGCGTCATCAACTTTATCGTCATTCTATCTAGCGTTGATAGTGCTGACCTTCTTAGTCCATTTGAGGATGGACGCACTATATCTGACATCCGCAACTGCCCAGATATTCAATGCGGCAATCAAATTTTTGGCATTCAGGTTGGATTTCAACATTATCTTCACCCTTTTGTGATACGCCTCGCTGACCTTGACTATCCTTTCTCTGTGTAGAATGTTATCCAGCTCCAAAATCTCAAAATATCGATACCCACTACCGTCGGGTTCACCCATGGTCTTTCCTGATGTTAACCGCAGTCCTCTGCAGGCTACTTTCTTCCCTATTTTCGTATTTAGTACTGAACATTTGGTAATCCCAAATTCCATTCCGATGTCCCTACCACACTTCTGGACTGTTCTGGTTAAGGTATCTATCTGTTTTTCAGATCTCCCAAACAATTTCAGGTCATCCATTAACAGAAGATGGTTCAATGATGGGCCTTTCTTCCCACTGTTCCTAAGTGTAATTGTCATGGGTATTAGTGCAATTACAAAAACGAATCACCTTGGAAGATTCCTGTTTTAATATTAACTTCTTCAAAGAGTACATTACTTGAGTACTATTTGGTTTTCCACACTTTCATGCTATTATTATTATTATTATTATTATTATTATTATTATTATTGTTATTATCATCATCATCATTATTATTACTATTATTGAGTAGTGAGACAGCAGTGCATGTTATCTAAGTGACATTGAGTCAAAATATACAAAGTTCAATATGCCTATCATGAATACCCGTCTTATAAGGGTACACCAAGCACATGCATCACAACCGTATGTGTACAACATGGTGATTTCATATCAAAATAAACAGCGCATGAACTTGCAGGTGGGGGCCCTGTTAGAATTTTCTTCCGCCCAAATGTACATGAATAAAGGTTGTTTAAGGTTGTTGAATGAAACACCCATGTTTCCAGAGGTGAATTATTCAAATCCCAAAGAATTCCTCTCAACACATCTATAAGGCTCCCCCACTACTTCTGCTCATCAGAGCCAATGCCTGGTATTGCATTACTGCATGTATTATCATTATCATATAACTGTTCAATATTTGGCAAATTGAGGCAAATTTCTTATGCATCACCTACTACACCTCCGTGTTGCTGGGGTATGTACAGCATTGTGTGTTACTTCCTTTAGTTGGGAGTGTGCGAACTCTTCCTGGTACTGTATCGTGTTAACTTTTTCTCCTTGAGGTGTGGTGCTGTCTTTTGTTGTGTTACTGCATGTATTGTGCGTTCAGTGTGTAATGGTCTGGTCTTCTGGCTTGCTGCTGGGAGTTTATTTCACTGGGTAAATACTGTGTATAGAGTGTGCCTTGTATTTGTGGGTTGTTTTGTTTAGGTTGTATTATTAGAATGATAGTGTCTTGCGTAAGATGTGGCTGTTCCTAGTAGGGCTATTTTTTGGACTGTCTATAGTGTTAAGAATCCGGAAGGTATAGCTTCTACATTATTGTTCATATGATTTTTATCATACCCATTGTTCCAATTATCATTGGTATTGTTGTTACCTTCATGCCCCACATTTTGAATACTTCAACCATTATTATTATCATTATAATAATTATTATTATCATCATCATCATCATCATCATCATCATCATTATTATTATTATTATTACTACTATTATTATTACTATTATTGCCTTTGCACAGCTTCTAACGTTGGAGATGTATTACAGTGTCAGTTGTTCACTACCAGTGAACTAAGGTAACACCCCTTATTTTTCGAGCACCTTCCGGAGTATTCGAGCGGTACCATGCAGTCTTGTTTTCTGCAAGTGCTCCACCCTTATTGCAGCCCCTATTTGTTCCACGTACTTCTCGAGATTTTTGCTCATTGATCACAGGGCTCCGACAATTATTGGTACTACTGCTACCTTTTTCATCGACCACAACTGCTTAACTTCCCAAGCTAACCTGTCATATCTCTCAACATTATTATTATTAGTATTATTATTATTATTATTATTATTATTATTATTATTATTATTATTATTATTATTATTATTATTATTATTCAGTAGTTTTATTTTTATAACGTGCTTTCACTTCACTACCGAGCGCAGCTCTGTGCGACTTGGGTATGTGCTGTGGTTTGCTGTGGTGCTCTTATGGTTACTGTATTAGAGCACCACAGCAAACCATTATTATTATTATTATTATTATTATTATTATTATTTTTATTATTATTATTATTAGTAGTAGTAGTAGTAGTAGTATTATTATTATCATTGTTATTATTATCATTATTGAGTGAGAGAGCAGTGCATGCCATCAAAGTGACACTGGGGTAAAATATACGAAACCCAGTATACCCATCATGACTACCCATCTGATAAGGGTACACCAGGCACATGCGTCACAACCATATGTGCATGACATAGTGATCTCATATCAAGATAATCAGCGCATGACCTTGCAGGTGGGGCCCAGTTAGAATTTTCCTCAGGTCGAGTATCCCATCCCGCTCAAAATGTCCCTGAATAAGGTTTGTTTAAGGATGTTGAGCAAAACACCCATGTTTCCAAAGGTGAATTATTCAAACCCCAAAGAATTCCTCTCAACACATGGCTATGATGCTCCCCCACTACTTCTGCTCGTAATCAGAGATGCACATGTCGTCAACCACCAAGGGACATGCTCAACTGGTTAAGGTCAAACAACTGACAAGTAAATCTGTGGTATTAAGCAGAATATTTGCTGTAGCCCATCTTTTTATATCAAGACAAAACAATGTACATAATAACACTTCCAATCGATTAAGATCAGAAGCCATGAGTGCCACAGCCTAGTACTGCATCTGGGCAAATTATCATTACTATTATTATTATTATAATTATCATTATTATTATTATTATTATTATTATTATTATTATTATTACTATTATTATTATTATTATTATTATTATTATTATTATTATTATTTTATGTTTGACTTTTGCTTTGCATTTGTATAAGTTGGATGCAAGTCTCACCCAGAGACCTCAAGAGAAACAAGTTAGAAGTTTATGTAGGTGTTATGCCTAGGGTACCATATATTTCGATTTGTACATAGTGTTGTTCTAGAGAATGTTTAAGAAACCATAAGAAAATTATGTGTTTGTTTTAAAATTTGAGATCACATAGACAGTATTTTACGTAGGATATGGGCAGTTCCCATGAGCACTATCTTTTTAACTTCAGCCATTTTTGGGTTTCCTTGTATCTGAGCTAGGTAGTAATCAGCCCGTTTCGCTGTCATTCCCAGGGCACCTATGACAATAGGTATTGTTTTAGTCTTATTATTATTATCATTATTATTATTATTATTATTACTATTATTATTATTATTATTATTATTATTATTATTATTATTATTATTATTACTATTATTATTAATGTGGAGGAGATAAAATCGCTAACTACCAGACTCTGGTATTTAACCAAGCTCGACTCATCATTTCTTCCCTTACAGAAGCCAATAACAAAACTGTGTCAACCATGTAATGATATTGATCTTTCTTGATTGCCATTGTTATTGGGGATCAATATGACAGGAATATTAAAGTACTTGACACGTCTCTTTACATAAAATTCTTCTGCCAATGTCGACTTTACCTTTTGATTCTTGCAACAACAATAAAATACAGTACCAGTTATATAGTTGGGTCTATACACCCTACTATAGTTCTCTCTTAAAATTCACTCTATAATTCTTCATCGATCTTTTTTTTTTTTTTTTTTTTTTTTTCATATTGGATCGATTATATCCAAAAATATTTCTCTGAATATGTGTTCTCCAATACGATTTGATCAAGCTCAAAGATAATCATTATGCTATATATTGGCAGCATGTATTTATGAATTGAAAAATATCCAATACTTTTGTTTGTATCGATGTTTCGATGTTTCGATTACGCATTACATTGGAGAATATGATGCCATTAATTTATTTTTAATTGCAGCAAGTGGTTTCTGTCAGTGTCATGACTGACCTAGATTATCACTTCTGTGGGAGAATTATTATCAACTAATGGTATCGAGGCTCATGTTGTTCTTGGTGAGGTTTTTTTTTTGTTTGTTTTCGTTCATTTTATCATCTCATGTTTACATTCAGCTAAATTTGGTTTTACAAAGGTTGGACACATTTATCTGTCTCTTTGTTGCACATTGCAATATCAACAAACGTAAATGCATGGTGCTTGCATTAAATGGCACATAATGGCACATAATCAATAAGCACAGGCAAGACTGGATGATTAAGAAGATGGTTTCCTAACCATGGAGTCTTCGGTTCAGTCCCACTGCGCGGCACCTTGGGCAAGTATTTTCTACACCGCTCGTGCACACTTCACTGTGATCAAGCACCGCTTTCTAGATCAACTTTTACTAGATTCCTCTCAAAATTTTTCTAGCCATTTCTCATTGTCTCTTTTAAAAGGAAATCTGGTTGCCTGTCTTCTTCACTGCAGCTTGTATATCGCTCATGATGCTATTGGTTTTACGTTGAGTTAGGCCTGGCCTAGCGACAATAACCATTGCCTCGTACTGCTTCCAAGGAATCATGTACATCCAACTTCGACTGAATAATGTTCTGGTTTCCAGCCTGCGTTTTCACATTCTTCGATGAGACGTTCATACCTTGCGCCCGAGCGGCGTCCATGTTATTTTCATGGGGAACCGTCAGCGCAACCAGGTTGTTGTTGCTCTTCTTCTTCTTCTTCTTCTTCTTCTTCTTCTTCTTCTTCTTCTTCTTCTTCTTCTTCTTCTTCTTCTTCTTCTTCTTCTTCTTCTTCTTTATTATTATTATTATTATTATTATTGTTCAGTAGTTTTATTTTTTATAACGTGCTTTCACTTCACTACCGAGCGCAGCTCTGTGCGCCTTGGGTATGTGCTGTGGTTTGCTGTGGTGCTCTTATGTTTACTGTATTGAAAGTGTTTTGCGTAGAATGTGTGCAGTACCCAGTAATGCAATTTTCTGTATGTTATATATATTTGTAAGTCCTGGTGTTTTTGTTATGTATTTGTCTGAATATTTTTTTTATTATACCTAAGGCACCTACTATGATAGGAATTGTTTCTGTTTTTAGATTCCACATTCGAGTTATCTCTATTTCCAGGTTTTTGTATTTTGAAAGTTTTTCTATTTCTTTTAGAGAAACGTTGTCATCTGCTGGTATTGATACATCAATTAGAAAATCATTATTATTATTATTATTATTATTATTATTATTATTATTATTATTATTATTATTATTATTATTATTATTATTATTATTAAGCTGCGAACCGGCAGCATCATTCGCACGCCGGGCAAAATGCTTAGCTGCATTTCGACCGTCTTTACGTTCAGAGTTGAAATTCCGCCGAGGTCGACTTTGCCTTTCATCCTTTCGGTGTCGATAAATAAAGGTACCAATGGAGTATTAGCATTGATGTAATTGACTAGTCCCCTCAAATACTCCTCGGTATTTGTAGCTCCCCGCTGGATCTAACTCCTTTATGAAAAGTCCTCTAGCTGTTGGTCCTTTTTTGCAAAGAGTTTTAAATCATCCATGTAAAAGAGATGATTTCTACTTTTATCAAACATTTTATAACCATATTGTACATCATCGAGCAATTTCGACAGAGATATTAAGGCTAGACAAACAATGAGTGATGATAGGGAGTCACCCTGGAAAATGCCACATGAAATTCTTACATCTCCAGTATTGAGAGATTCATTGTCACTGTTCAAAGTCAGTGTGGTTCTCCATGATCTCATACTTACAAACAAGAAGTTTCGCAGAGTAGGTGCTATTTCATACATTTCCAGATATTTCTTAATCCAGCTATATGGTAGACAATCAAAAGCTTTTTATAATCACTCCAGGCTATTGACCAGTTTTGTATTGTTTGTGACAATCTTCCAAGATCATCTTATTGATGAGTAGCTGATCTTTACAACCATAGGACCCACGTTTACATCCTTTTTGCTCCTTAGGAAATATGCCACTTTCTATTAAAAACTATAGGTATATTCAGTCAAGACAGATGTTAGTATTTTATACATTGTTGTTAAGCAGGTTATGGGTTTATAATTTTTAGGTTCATTTGTTTCTTCCCTTTTTGGAAGTAGGAATGTCACACCATTAACTAACCAAAAGGGAATCATACTAGGTCATTGCAAAACATTGTTGTAAAGTTTTGTTAGCAGTTCATGGCTATCTGAGAAAGCATTCGATCAGCAGTTAGGAATGTTATCATTTCCTGAAATCTTCCATTTGCTTGACTTCTCAAGAGCAGATCTTACATCCTCTACCTTTATACCCTCCCACTTTTGCTCTTCTAAGGAGTGTAAGTCAGTAGATATGCTATCAATCCAAGGGGCCTTTTTATAGTGTGCTTTTTCTTCTGCCCAAATTTTATCCCAAAATTCCTGCACTTCTTTTGATGGGACAGACTTTACTGTAACTGGTATTTTCCCTATCTTCCTGTAAAAATTTGGGGGGTTATTTTCGAAAATGTTGTCCTTGGAGAATCTAACGCGGTTTTTATACCATGCTATGCGGGCAGCTTTAGCACACACCTTTTGCTTGATAGTTTTTATGATGGTATCGATGTCAATTATGGTTTTATTATAATACTTCTTTAATTTTCGGTCTTTTGTTGGTTTGATAGTCTTGTCAAACTTAAGGTCTTTTAAACATTCTATGTCAGACCTAAGTAGCTGAATTTGGTGTTGAATACGCTCTGGCCAAGAAGGCTTTTTGTGGGAATGTTGTCGTTTTCTAACCTTTGCACCACATAGAATTGTTGAGATTTTTGCGGATGCATAGTACAGGTGGTGGAGAACTGTAATATCAACGTCATTAGTTGAACTTATATCCTTAACTGCAAGGCGGATTTTACCAATTACTTTCAGGTTTTCGTTAGAGTTGCAAATTTTTGGAGAGCGTCACGTCCATTCATGCTGGTTTCTTTAATTTTCAGCAATTCAATCATGATTTGATTTTTTAGATCATGTAGTTGTGTTGGGTCAATTCCTGTAAGACTTTCTTCATCTATTTGATTTTCATCTGCCTTAGTGTCTATGCTTGTTTCAGAAATTGTTTCAGTTTGATTATCAGTTACATTAACTCTTTCAATAATTAATGTATTTTCATCAGCCCTGGGCTGGTCTATAATTATTTCCTTAGTAGTAACTTCTTTAGCTGCAACCTCGTTCCTTTTATCCCTTATTGATTGTTTAATTGGGTCAATCTCAAATTGAAATAGTAATGTCTTTTTCATAATGTTTCTTCTGACGTTCGAAAGTTTGTTACTGTCTATGTACGATCTTACTTCAAGGTGCTTCTGTCTCTATTTTAGGTAGGTTTGTACAGTATTAGGTTTATTTATGGGGAAATACAGGGCATGATAGAAGGCCTTAAGAACTTCTTTATCATCTCCTCTAGACCATTTTTCATTCCTTTTCTCTTGGTTATTTGATGACGAGCGGGGATGGCATCTGTTGGAATATTCCAATTGTGGGGTACTTCCAGCTCCTGTGTTTCGGGAATATTTGAATTAGTAACTGATTTTTCGTACCTAGTCTGGTTCATCACTGGGGTGCGTGGCCCTTGTTCACCGAATGATGGCGGATTCGGTGTTTATTTTGCTTTGTTATCATTGAGGCATGACGAGCTTGGACGTTGACATTAGGGGACGAATCTGGCTGTTTAGGGTTCACTTTTTGAGACAACACCGCCTCCGAGTTTTCTGAATGAAAACATTGCTCGTAACGTAGCTTCTTAAGGTTAACAGGTTCGCCTGTATTTTTTGTTGACGATTTATCTCCGGACATAGTTTTTTTTTTTCCTTTTTGTGGTGTTTTAAACTTATGAATTTTTCACTTTGTGTTAGTTCGAAGAATTAAAAAAAAATTGTTTTATTTTTTTGCTTCATTTGTGACACGTACTTTTATATGCGTGGATGTGTGTTCTGCAAATTTCACGTAGTTGTGTAAACATTGGGATGTATGTGTAGTCCCATGAGTATTATTGTATATGTATATATATATATATATATATATATATATATATATATATATATATATATATATATATGATTGTATAGACATTCGAGTGTATGGTAATTACTCAATTTACGTACTTGCTCTTTTGTTTCACTTATATTTTATAATTTGTAAATTTTCCGATGTTGGTTTCGCGTTTGTCTTTCACACATGTTTCACTGAGACATCGTGCATGGGAGAAACTGTGCGTTGTATCGCAGTAAAATTTCGTTTTGGTTATTATTTTCCTAAAAAGGCCGCTTCCTTCAAGTCTTCTACAGGTTCATTTATCCCATTCCACCAATGTTTTTCCATTAGATTTGTTTTGTATTGAGAGCCCAGTGTAGCACATCCATGTTGTTATTCAGCGTGGAGCTTCTTCTTCTTCTTCTTCTTCTTCTTCTTCTTCTTCTTCTTCTTCTTCTTCTTCTTCTTCTTCTTCTTCTTTTCCTCATTATTATTATTATTATTATTATTATTATTATTATTATTATTATTATTATTATTATTATTATTATTATTATTCAGTAGTCTTATTTTCATCACGGGCTCTGTGTGCCTTGGATATGTGGTGTAGTTTGTTGTGGCGCTCTTATTTTCACTGTATTGAAAGTGTTTTGCATCGGATGTGTGCGGTGCCTAGTAATGCTATTTTCTGTATGTTATATATACTTGTAAGTCTTAGTGTTTTTTGTTATGTCTTTCTCTGAAAGATGGGGTGGGGCCCAGTTAGAATTTTCTTCAGGTCGAGTAGCCCATCCCGCTCAAAAGGTCCCTGAATAAGGTCTGTTTAAGGATGTTGAGCAAAACACCCATGTTTCCAAAGGTGAATTATTCAAACCCCAAAGAATTCCTCTCAACACATGGCTATGATGCTTCCCCACAATTTCTGCTCGTGATCAGAGATGCGCATATCGTCAGCCACCAAGGGATATGCTCAACTGGTTAAGGTCAAGCAACAGATAAAAAAAAAACTGTGGTATTGATCAGAATAATTGCTGTAGCCATATTTTATACCAAGACAAAACAAAGTGCACGATGACACTTCCAATCAGTTAAGATCAGAAGCGATGTTATTATTATTATTCCTAGTGTAGGTAAAAATGCATCGGAGTCTTTAGTCATCTCTCAAGTCACAACAAGGAACTCAGACAAATAATACTTTCCTTAAGATGTGCGATGTGCTCGATAGGGCTGCTTTTTGCAAGACAGCAATCTTGCATGGGATTTCCAGTTGCCTTAAGACGTCTTGAAGTCTCAATGAGATTGAGCCCAACGCTTCAATCACTACTGGTATCACTTTTACATTACCTCCTCGCATTCCATACAGTTTTGCCATTTTCACTTTCAATTTGGAGTACTTGGTGATTTTTTCAACCTCTTTACTCACAACATTCATGTCATTTAGTATGGCTACATCAATGATCTGACAGTATTTGTCGCTCTTACTCAATAGGATAATATCCGGCCGATGGCGTTCGATTGCACGATCCGCCTGAAAATCATAGTCCCAGAGTATCCTTACTTTTCCATATTCCAGCATAACCTTACTTGGTACATGCTCTCTGATACTTCATATTGGCATTTACGGCATAAGAGCCAATGAAGATGCACCATTCCCCTGTTCCTCCTGTCTACTCTTTTCCCTGCTTTCAACTCCTACCTCTCTGTTTTCATCTCCGACCATCCTTTGTAGCCCATCCGCAGGGTCTCTCAGACTTTCACTAATCCGAGATATTTTTATTCCAGTTAATGTAACCCTTCCTCCTAATTTCTCTCCCTTGGTTCATTAGTTTATTTTCTGACCTTGGACACACGTCCTTTTCCATCTAAAATTTCAAGGTACGTCGGCCTACTCCGCGACTTCTTTCCAGCCTTGCTCTTTCATGACATTCAATTAGTGTATCGTACTCTTCCTTCGTCTACTTATGTCTAATTTTGCGCACACCATGTATGTGATATTTTGTGACATAACGACCATCTGAGGCCAGATCGCAGCCCTTCATACAACAGACGGTTTCGGACGTGCCGGGCGGAACACCTTCACCATGATCGGCTATAGCTTCATTCTCACCGTTGATTCTTTCCTTGTGTTGCATCATGATTTCATGAGTCGTTCGTAGGGTCCCCACGAGAGTTGTTGTTGAGATCTCATCTCTCTCTTCCTCTCTTTATTTCTACATACACGTGCACATGTATGTAC
>NC_142950.1:16274761-16299761 GCF_046866305.1 Octopus bimaculoides
TTTGGAAAATTAAACATATGAACATAAGCCATGTTCCCTATGACTCGTGTTCATATGTTGTCTGGCTATTCTGCTGATGATAGTTCGACCATTGTAAGGTATATTTTTATCTTACTAAAATGACTTGAAACCATGGTACAGAATATAGATTGGTAAATGTTTTTATTTTTCATTCCCTTTCGAAATTATCCCTATTTTTGTGGTATGTAGTCTTTTGCTGCTCTTTCTAGCGGGTGAGATGTCCTATTATAGGCATCTCTGTATTTTAAATGAATAATATATAGTCTATTGACTGATTTTTATTCTCGCTAGACCACTGGTGGTAAATAAAATTTCTAAAATTTTTTTGCTACCCTATAATTTATTAATATATATATATATATATATATATATATATATATATATATATATATAAAATATATATAGATATATGCATATATTAAAGATATATAGATATATGCATATAGTCATACATATATGTACATACCTACATCTATATGTATACATACATGCATATATGGGTAGAGAAGATGACAAAAAACGTCAAACAATGAGAAACGAAAACATAAAAACGAAGACAGTAAACGAGACAGCAATATAAATAATATTTCCCTTCATCAGTTGTCCCTATTCCATCTACCCCGCGTTCCGAAGGCAAGGACATAAATATATATATATATATATATATATATATATATATATATATATATATATATATATATATATATATATATATATATACTATAAAAGGCAGATTTTCTCTCTGTGTGTGTATGTTTAAAATTCATACATTTACACAATTCCAAATTTCTTGGATTAAAGAATCGCAATTAATATTCTAAATACAATTTGTTAGGTCACTGCGTCATTTTTTCACTCCAAAAAATTCCTAATAACGAATATAATCCATAAAACTACACGAGTAAACATTTTCTTCCTAATAAAATCTAATTTTCTCTTTCTAATACAAATCCTTTCAACTCCTACTTTCTCTTATGAACCTTTACGAACAATCCAACAACAAATACAAAAAGAAAGGAAGGAGAAACACTAACAGTAAACGAAAACTATTTCAGTATCAAAACTGAAACAATCACATTTCGATACTGTAATGACAGTTTCACTTTAATGGTTTCATTTTAATACTACATACATATATACATACATACCTCATTCTAATTGGCGGGAATTGTAAGTTATTTCTAACTCGTCCTTCACCATGATAACAACAGAAAAAATAGTCACACATCTTTTTCAAATACGATCGACAAACATTTATTCCCTACAAACTGTAAATTTTTATTTAGTGTGTGTGTTGCCCATATATATATATACACTTAAGACTTAATTTTGGGTTGGGACTTTCATCGGCAGAGGTCATTATCATTACGACCATATATATATATATATATATATATACGGAATGCACATTAATACACAGATACATACAAATGTGTGTTTTGTCTATCTTAATATATAATGCTGAAGTTCTGTATCTGTGTGAAGCCTTTTTAAAAGTTTATAGAAATCCACATTTTCCACTTTTTCGTCCTAACCCTAACACTGTAGTCAAAATCGTGCTGGTGTTAATCTGAAAATTTAACAATCTTTTTTAAAACACTTTTACTTACTAACATTTTAAAAAATTTAGTGTGTGTGTGTGTTGCCCATATATTTATACACTTAAGACTTAGTTGTGTGTTGGGAGTTTGATCGGCAGACGCCATTATTATTATTATGATTATTATTATTATTATTATTATTATTATTATTATTATTATTATTATTATTATTATTATTATTATCATTATTATTATTATTATAAATTTTTCCCCCAAGGGCGGCTTCGGGTAGGTGGAGAATAGTGGATTATATCGACCCCTGTGTCCAACAGGTACTTATTTTTTAGACCCCGAAAGGATGAAAGGCAAAGTCGACTTCGGCGGAATTTGAACTCAGAACGTAGAGATGGGTACAAACCTCCCGTCGCTACACTGATTCTGCAGAACAGGGTTGAGTGTGAAAACCAACTTTTAAAGTGTAAATATAGATGTTTTTGAATACACACTCATACATACATACATACATACATACAAATACCTGTCATTCTCTTCCAAATACGATCAACAGTCAAACATTTATTCCTTACAAACTGAATTTTCTTAATATCTTTCTTAAAACGCATTTACTTACGACCATATATATATATACACACAGAATGCACATTAATACACACATACATACAAATACCTATCATTCTTTTTTATTTAGTGTGTGTGTGTGTGTGTGTGTGTGTGTGTGTGTGTGTGTGTGTGTGTGTCTGTGTGTGTGTGTGTGTGTGTGTGTGTGTGTTGCCCATCTTAATATATAATGCTGAAGTTCTGTACCTGTGTGAAGCCTTCTTAAAAGTTTATAGAAATCCACATTTTCCACTTTTTCGTACAAATTTTTACATCAATGGAATTTTCTCGATGTGAACTTTCCAGTGCAGTAATTAGATTTTTTTAAATTCCGTTTACTTTGTGTGATTTAAGGGAGATTTGGCTGTTGTTTCTAGCAACTTTTATATTTCTTCCCCTCTACCTGTATCGGTGTTCTTATAAATTGATCACGTGCTCAACATATCATATACAGAGTAAGAGTAAAAGAGAGAGAGAGAAAGTGATACATACAAAGTCATAGATTAACTTGCTTTAAGACTGTTCTTTCCTTCTACCTTTTCACTCTTACTTCGTTCTTCTTCCTCTCTCCCATTTAATAGCTTTCTTCTATCCCTCTACCTCTAACATATTTTTCATAACATAGAAATGTAAAAACACACAACCACACATACGTGATCTGTGACAACAACATACACATAAACACATACACACATCAACATTATAGATATAAGATTTAGTTTCTGTGTGTTTCTCTCTTTCTCTTTCTTCATTGACCCATTCTCTATTCCTTTCTCCCCATCTCTCTTTTCCTCTCTCCCTCTTCTCTCTCGCTCTCTCAAACGCATACATGCACACGTACACACAAGCATTCACTAAAAGATAACTCATGTTCGTCAATGTTTTCTAAATATACAAACTACGGAGCTTATGGACAACACATTGCAAATCAGTGAACTTCATTTCAAATGTGGGTAATTTTTCAGATTAACACCCGCATGATTTTCACTAGGGTGTTAGGGTTACGGTTTTGGGGTCAGGGTTAGGGTTTTAGGGTTACGGTTAGGGCTAGAGTTACGATGAGGGTTAGTGTTATGGTTACGGTTTTAGAGTCAGGGTTAGGGTTAGGGTTAGGGTCTAAGGATTACGGTTACGTAATCGTGCGGGTGTTAATCTGAAAAATTACCAAAATGTGAAAACTACCGACCCTACCAACTGTTATAACTTTTGTTGTTCTCTTTAATATGTACATAGATTATGCCTTCAAACAAGACAACTTGCTGGGGAAAGAAAGCAACCGGTTTAAAAAGACAGCAACAGACTGCATCAATTCAATACATTCCAGAAGCTACTTTGAACATAATGCAAAATGGTGCATCAACATCTACTGCCCAATCTGATACAATTCTGGCAGAACTGTGTAGCAACAGATCACCAGCAATTACTTCATCAGAAATTGCTATCCTACCTCCTACGAAAAGGAATTACCCTGCTATGTATAATCAAGGCAGCGGAAAATGTTGTTTTGCACAATCATTTCTATAGCCAATTAGACGGATGAAATTTACATACGCCTAATAATGTTACGCAAAACAGCCTTCAGACGTTCCCTATTAATTTCATCGTCTTTTGAATTATGAACATATTTACACCATAAGGGCTTTTTCGTTGCAAGGCTTTCTTTTTTAGTTGATTTTCACCTAGCAAGACTTATTGTAGATAGCGTAATAAGTCACACCCGGACAACGTCGGGCGGGTTATACTGCTAGTGTATATATATATATATATATATATATATATATATATATATATATATATATATATTCGCCCTTTTAAAGCCTAGCCAGGCTCATGGGCCCGGTTTCCCGGTTGCTATGGCGTATGTGTTCCCCACCAGCTGGACGGGACGCCAGTCCATCGCAGCGTTACTCAATAAACAGGAAGAAAGAGTGAGAGAAAGTTGGGGCGAAAGAGTACAGCAGGGATCGCCCCCCCCCTGCCGGAGCCTCGTGGAGCTTTTAGGTGTTTTCGCTCAATAAACGCACAGAACGCCCAGTCTGGGAATCGAAAACACGATCCTCCGACTGCGAGTCCGCTGCCTTAACCACTGGGCCATTGCGCCTCCATATATATATATGTGTGTGTGTGTGTGTGTGTGTATAATGTTTGTGCTTCTAACTAAGGCATTGAAGCAACATGAAATATGTACACAAACGAGTTAAATACATAAACAACGAAAGAAAAAAATGGAAACCAGGACAAGTAAACAACTAAAACCCGATCTTAATAAATTAAATGAAATTATTTACTCTGTTGCTAAGGTAATCGAAATACGCTGTTTAACACCCAAAAAGCCAACAATACCAAATTCGAACAGAAAATCAAACTGGAGGAGTGGAATTGAAACTGAGATTGAATCGTTGCGAAGGGAGCTATCAATAATAACTGAGCTAATCTCTGGAAATGATATAAGATCAAGAAAAGGCAGGAAGATCGTGAGAAAATATGGACTCTCAACAAGAGAAGAACTAATGTCAGCGAATGAAACACTTAAACAAAAAGTTCAAGCAAAGCTCAAAGAATACGCAGAAATGTTTTCTTTGCAAAGAGAAAAGACAGAAGGGAGAGAAAAAAACGTCCAGTCCTTTGAACGTTCGTGCAGGAAAAAAAGTTGATGACGTGAGGAAATGAAAGACGGACGATGGTCACGTGTGAGCAACGAGTGAGGCTCTTTTCTCTTTTCAAAGAAAATATTATTCCCAGCGTTCACTATTTTCCTCTCGTTTTGGTCTAACGATCTTCCATGTTTATTTTCGTTCGGTTTCTTGTATGTCTCCACTGTTCTGTTTTTGTTTTTGACTCTCCATAAATCCTAATTTGTATTTCAGAATTTATGGGAGCAACTGTCTTTGAAGACTCATATTGTCGCTGAATGCTCGAAATGAGTAGATATACGATAGACAGCCGACAAGTGATGAAGTGTCGTTTCTCTGTGTTTACTTGCCCTGTTTTCCATTTTTCTCTCGTTGTTTATGTATTTAACTCGTTTGTCTACGTATTTCATGTTGTTTAAACAGTTGATGACGTCCTGTACCCATATATGTATATATATATATATATATATATATATATATATATATATATATATATATATATATATATAATTATATGCATATCTATAGGTACAAGTTAATCTTTGCCTCATGGCAGTCATCAAGATGTACCATAAGGCAAGAAAGTATACTAGTCCTTATATTTTATACTCAATATTTCATATATTCAATAAGACATTCAATACTTCATTTCATTTTACTATTTATATCATATATTCCATATTCTATATCCCACATTAATTTTATAAGAATATAAATAAAACATAAAAAACAGACAGAGTTGGAACTCTTTTAAATAAGATATATATATATATATATATATATATATATATATATATATATATATATATATGTACATACATACGCAAATGCATAAATTATAAATGGTTAAAAGTAGGTTGGTTAAATTTTTCCGAAACATGGACTTAACCATTGTTTTCGATGATGATATAACTAAAGCCAACTTTTGGGATATTACCCTTATCTTATATAATGATTCATATATCCCATACCATAAACCCTCAACTAATTAAAAATATATTAGCTCTTTCAGTAATCATTCAAAGGCTATTACAAGGAATTTAGTTAGAAATATTTCACTTAGACCTTCTAGATTACCTGGTCGAATTTTATAACTCTGCCTTACTTTATAAAGAAAAAATTACCAGGGGTAACCCCAGTGACATTAGTTCTTACTCTATTAATCAGGAAATGAAAACACGTCATAACGTTAATAACAATATAAATTTTAGTTCGAATAACAACACTAAATCGAAAAATGTAATTTTGCGGCGTAAGAAAGTAGCCGTTCTTATTATCCCTTTATACGTAATAAAAATAAATCTAGGACTTTAAATATAATTACCCTAATAATAAGGTGTGTTCTAGTAAAACTGTTTGGTTGATAATTCCTTATGGTAAGCAGATCAAATTTAACCTCCCTTACCAGCTTCTCGAAGCTTTAGATAAGAATTTCCCCAAAAATTCAAAATACCATTCCATTATCAATTCACACCGAATCAGAATAGGGTTTTCAAACACCAAAAACCTTTCACAAATCATCTCTTCGCATAACAATAAGTTGTTAAATACAAACCTACTTAATGAAAATAATAACAGTGATATTATTGACGCTAACCATTCTTTGAACAATAATAATAACAATATTAAATATTTCTGATACAATTTCGAATCGTATTCGTTTCCTTAGCAGTAATTGTAAGACTAGACACTATGTTTATCAATTAAAACTTCTTCCGGTATTGATGTCTTTTTGTACATGGGTAGTTCATCAGTTGTCGAAAAGAATATCTAACCATTACTATACATTTAGATATATCAATAAACGCAACAATACTGGGCTTAGTAAATTAATCTGGTCCCTAAAGAAACATAATAAGCAATTTGATTTGGAATGGAATATTCTATATGATAAAGGTAAATCTTTTTGTCCGCTCTGCAGCGAAGCACAATTTCTCATTCTACTCTCGGAGAACGCGTTTATTGTTGCAAACATTGGCAAAAACATATCATTAGTTCCTATAAGTAATTTCTACCAATCTATAAAATTCAACCGTTAACTGTCGAATTTCCACTATATATATTTATTTCCACCCCTATAAGCTTTATTCCCATTCATCTATAACATTATTTCTTCACTTTTAATTTTCTGTTAATTTCTTTCTTTCCCCTCTTTCTCTTTCTCTAAATTAACTTTGACGTTTAATCTATATAATTTTTTTTTAAATAACTTGCCAGCGTTCCCTCATGTCGGGCTGATAGTTCATCCGGTATTGTGGAGAGGAGGAGGGCTAGTTCCTTTTTGAAGACATCTACTTCCACCTCCAGCAGATTTCTTAATTTTTGTGGCAAGGCATTGAAAAACTTTGAACCCTAGATTATTGTAGTATCTGGTCTTGAATTTAGATGGAGTGGATGGTACGTTTGGTACAATACAATGTCGGTCGGTTCTGGCATTTGTATAACACTGAATGCCAAAGTTAGGTACTAGCCCTTCTAGGATTTTCCATATGTATTGAATTGAATATCTCTCACGCCTTCACTCCATAGGGTAAAATTGCAAATTTCTCAGCCTATCCCTGTAGCTCATCCGCTACAATATTTCAATCTTTTTAGTCTAGTGGCGTTGGACTGTTTCAAGCTCCATTGTTAGTTTGGCACTATGTGTTGACCATAACTGGGAGCAGTAATCTAGGCGGCTGAGAACAAAAGTTTCCCACAAGGTCAACATAGTTTCTTGGTCTCTTGTCTTGAAGGACCTCAGTATTCATCCTGCCAGTTGTCTGCATTTTGATGCCATCTTGCTAATGTGCATATAAAATGATGCGTCATTGCACATACTGATCCCCAAGACTTTCACTATAGAGCCTCTGACTCTATAGATAGATAGATACATACATACATACATACATACAAACATACATACATACACAGATATATGTAAATAGAAACATATATATATATATATATATATATATATATATAGACACGTAAATATATACATATATATATACGTAAATATACAGGTTGGCATATGGGTGGCTTATAGGCGCAGTGTGATAAGTAGCTAGCTTCGCAACTACATGTTTCCAAGCCACCGCGTTCAGTTCCACTGCGTGGCATCTTGAGGGGTAAGTGACTTCTCGTATAGCCTTGGGCCGACCAAAGCCTTGTGAGTGGATTTCGTAGACGGAAACTGAAAGAAACCCGTCATATATATATATATATACATATATATATATATATATATATATATATATATATATATATATATATATATATATATATATATATATATATATATATATATATATATGTATATATGTATATATATATATATATATATATATATATATATATATATATATATATATGTATATATATATATATATATAATATACTCTTTTACTTGTTTCAGTCATTTGACTGCGGCCATGCCGGAGTACCGCCTTTGGTCGAGCAAATCGACACCAGGACTTATTCTTTGGAAGCCTAGTACTTATTCCATCGGTTTCTTTTTGCCGAACCGCTAAGTTACGGGGACGTAAACACACCAGCATCGGTTGTCAAGCGATGTTGGGAGGACAAACACAGACGCACAAACACACACACACACATATATATATATAATATATATACATATATATATATATATATATATATATATATATATATATATATATATATATATATATATATATATATGTGTTATATATATATATATACATACATATGTATATATATGTTACAACAGTGATGATGCTGACGTTCGGTCATATAAAAACAAATAATAAATGAGTATATGCATATATACGTACAGGCATGTGCATACCTACGTTTACCTGTATATATAGGTGCATATCTGGGTACAGGACGTTGCAAACAATACGTACACAAGAAAATAATAATAACCAGAATACAGAAAACACACAAGCCACATAGAGAACATTTTCCTTCATCAGCTACCCCCGTTTTAACACCGGCGTTTCGAAGAGTTGGGCAGGACGCATCGTTAAAACGGCTCTTCCCATGGACCGCAAATTAAATTTGTATGCACAAATTAAATCTGTGCCATGGAGGAATGTAGTGGCGGACAAAAAACAAGACAGGAAATACTCATTTATTATTTGTTTTTATATATATGTTATATATATATACATATATATATATATATATATATATATATATATATATATATATATATATAATATGTTATATATATACATATATATATATACTTATATATAATATATGTATGTACATGTTTGTGTATCTGTGTTTGTCCCCCACACTATCGCCTTACAACCGATGCTAGTGTGCGTTTATGTCCCCGTAACCGAGCGGTTCGGCAAAAAGAGACCGATAGAATAGGTACTGCTTACAAAGAATAAGTCCTGAGAGTGATTTGTTCGACTAAAAGCAATGCTCCAGCATGGCTGCAGTCAAATGACTGGAACAAATAACAGAATAAAATAACATAGATAGATAGATAGATAGATAGATAGATAGATAGATAGATAGATAGATAGATAGATAGATAGATAGATAGATAAAATACATCTATATCTGAAAATGTGCCGAAATACGAGTGAGGGCTGAAAAGTTCATGGTTTTGGGTAAAAGAAAATACAGGAAGTTCAGTGAATTATGATTTTATTCAACATACCCACCTCTCAGATTCACACAATTATTGCTGCGGTTTTTCAGTTTTTCTAATCTCTGTAAAAGAACTTGGAACGTTGAGCCTCCAACCTTTCTTGACACCCTTAAAGCCAAGAACTCTTCAGCTCCCCCTTGTATATCTATGTACATACTTATTTATACATATAAAATACATACATATGTAAAAACACATATGCAAACATACATGTATACACGCACACGCATACCCAAATATATAAATACGTAGCAAACTAACACATATAAAGTACATACACACATGCACACAAAATATGTATATACACTCGTTCAAATAAACAGGTATGTATAACCTATGCAAACAAGAAAATGACAAAGAGAGAAAAGTAAGTTGTATCCAGAGATAAACGAAGGTAATTTAGGATTAATTGTTATAAATGTTATAAATGATTAAAATATAAATATTATAGATGAAACCGCCCAGTGAGAATGGTGGCCATTGAAAGGTTTTCACGTTTAGCATACTAATTTTATAGAAAAAATATGATTTTGTAAAATCTTAAGTCCTAGCTATAGCGTACTAAACAAAGTGTATATAAAACCACAAAAAACCTATATAATAATCTGCTTGCTCGTTCACCCGTTATACTTTAGTTAGTTAGAGTGGTGGAGGTGGAGTGAGTGAGAGGTGGAGTGAGTGAGGGGTGGAGTGAGTGAGAGGTGGAGTGAGTGAGTGGTGGAGTGAGTGAGAGGTGGAGTGAGTGAGAGGTGGAGTGAGTGAGAGGTGGAGTAAAAGTGAGAAAGAGAGGGGAGGAATATGTGTAGTGAATAAAGAAGTGAGGAAGAAGTAGAGAAAGATATATAAGGTCAAATGCGTCACGTGGTTAGTTGATGGGAGAGACGAAGAGCGAGAGAAAAAGACAGTGAGAAAAAAGAGGCAGAGAGAAGTTTTAATTAGGTGTTGTAGGGTGTGGCGGGAAAGGTAAAGAGAAAGAGATATGTTTAGGATACAATATTCAGCAGAAGGTGATGTTTTGCTGGTGAGGTTAAAGAAAGGTAGATGGAGACAGAGATGGACGGGGGAGGCAGTTGCATTAAGAGAGAGAGGAGGAGAAAGAGAGAGAGAGAGGGAAACAGACAGACAAACAGACGAACAGAAGCATTTGTAGTATCAGAGTAGAGACACATCGACTGAAAGCAAAAGTTATAAACAGCTGAACTCCAATGTAAACTATAGTTAAGCTACTGAAAACTAGAGAGATGATGATGATAATGACGACGACGACGACGATGATGATGATGAAGATGATGATGATGATGATGATGATGATGATGATGGTGGCGGTGGTGGTAGTGTGTTGAAAGTGAAGAGTATTTTGTATTGAACTAAATCTAGATCTTTTTTCTACTTGTTCGTTCACACTTTACGCTTTAGTCTGTTAGAGAGGAGGAGGTGGGATGAGAGAAAGAGAGAGGAAGAGACAATGTGAGAGTGAGCAAGAGAGCAAATAGCCAGCCGATGCATCATGCAGTCGCTCATGTGCTTAGTGGAAGTGAGAGGTAAAGAGAAAGATAGAAATGCTAAAGACATGAAGAAGGATTTTTGAAGTAGAGAGAAAGAAAGAAATATAAAGTGGTTAGCAGAAGCAAATTTTGAACTCAGATAACATATTATTGTGACTGGAAGTGAAATAACTTAGCAGAATATGAATAGAAATGCAAATCCACCTTTCTTTCTTAAATAGCTTCTCTTAATCATTTTCGTTCTGTGGAATTTCCATGGGTCCCACTCGTGAATATAAAATGGAAAAGAATGAAGAGAACTTGTAAGACCTTCAAAAATACACAATGATAACAAAATAATATTACAAAACTTCTTTCTGGACATAAGCTTGAAGTATACGTATAAAAGTGGCTGGAAAAACACGGACGATATCCTGTATAGAGCGGCAAAAAAAAACAAAGAGGATTGTTTAAAACAGTCAATGAGGGAGATAGTTTATGATAAAATTCTTCCGGAACGTATTAAGAATAGATAAGAAAGACATCGCTTCGAATCTTGCTGGTCATGGTGCATAAGACGATTTATTATCAACACAAGGACGAACTTAAAATATCCTTTTAGAGTGGGGCGGGGATCAATCGACATGGTCGGAAACACTAATTGGTACAAAACGAATTTGTGAAAGCGAAGATAATATATTCTTTTATTCTTTTACTTGTTTGAGCCATTTGACTGCAGCTATGCTGGAGTACCGCCTTTAGTCGAACCAATCGACCTCAGGACTTATTCTTTGTAAGCTTAATACTTATTCTATCGGTCTATTTTACCGAACCACTAAGTTACGGTGACGTAAAAACACCAACATCGGTTGTCATTCGATGGTGGAGGGACGAACACAGACACACAAATACATATATACATATATATATATATATATATATATATATATATATATATATATATATATATATTATAATAATAATAATAATAATAATACAAATGATATATGAGCATATGCATGTATACATACATATATGTACATACCTACATCTACATGTATATATAGATGCATATCCGGGTACAGGACATCAAAAAGGTACAGGAACATAAAGCACAAAAAACGGACTTCCTTACAGACAACAGAACGAACACATAGGAAAACAGACGAGCCACTTATGGAACTTTTCCTTTATCAGCTGCCTCTATTCTAAACTAGGCGTTACGATGGGCTTCTTTCAGTTTCCGTCTACGAAGTCCACTCACAAGGATTTGGTCGACCCGAGGCTACACTAGAAGACACTTTCCCAAGGTGACACGCAGTAGGATTGAACCCGGAACCATGTTGTTGGAAAGCAATCTTACCACACAGCTACTCCTGCGCCTATATATATATATATATATATATATATATATATATATATATATATATATATATATATATATATATATATATATATATATATATATATATATATATATATATATATATATATATATATATATATATATATATATATATATATATATATATATATATATATATATATATATATATATATATATATATATATATATATATATATATATATATATATATATATATATATATATACACACACACACACACACACATACACACACACATACATGTATATTTGTCAATACGATCTTTTAAGGAAATTAAGCTACCACTTTCCAAAATAATAAAACGTTAAAAGAAATAAGTTTATTGCAAATTGGAAATAAAATGATGAATCTCCGTTCTTTGAATTCCTCTTCATAAAAAAAAAAAAATTTTTCAACACAACGAATCCAAGTCCCCTCGAAAAATTTCAAATTCACTGTGATGCCCAGACTTCAATGAAGTACGGAGCGATAATTTAGTGATATACTTAACGTATCCATTCTTTCGTGCATGCACACATATGTTTGGCAACACATCGCAGCAGAATTTAAAAGACACAATATTTTAGTTTTTCTTTTTCTTTCTTTCTTTTTTTTTTTGTTTGTTTTGATGCTGCAAGGTTTGTACCAGCATGCAACTACATTTGCTTCTATATATTTAACGCCATTGCAATTTCACGAACCAAACAGTAAGCATGTTCTAGGTCCCACGAGACATATTCCAAAATTATAAAATTTGTTATTCTTTAAGTTGATGCATGAAGCAGTGAGTGAAAGCAAGCAAACTTAAAACTGTTCAAATGTGTTTGAGTGATAATCGAAACTGGTGTGAAAGTCTCGCTTAAGACAAAAAGATAACACAACACCATAGTGAACTGAATGCCCTTTATTGGACTGGAGGGTGCATATCAATTTCTTTCGTTCACATCAGCACAACTCTAACCTGACTAGGAAGTGAAGTTTCCGTTATAGGACATCAATCAATTTTATCGACTGATAACAAATATTGATTTCAAATTTTGGCACAAGGTCAACAAGTTCGTGGTGGCGGGGGTTAGTCAATTACATCGACCCCAGTGTTTAACTGGTGCTTATTTTATCGACCTTGATAAGATAAAGGTAAAGTCGACCTCGGATGAATTTGAACTTAATGATGCACGAAATACTGCGAAGCATTTTGCCTGATATGCTCACGATTCTGTCAACTCGTCGCCTTACTGATAGCAAATATTGGGGGCCACAATGGGTCAAATTTGTGAATAGAATCGTGGAGCAGTGACAGAGAGTAAACAAACTTACAAGTTCAAATATGTCCGATGGATATTCGTAAAATGCTCTTCACTGGAATTTATGGAGAGAAAATTCTCGCTTAAGGCAAAAATGTGTCAAAGCATCCTAACCAGGTAATAGCAACCAAAGTGAAAAGCCTTTTACACGTTCCACTGTCTCTAGGAAATGTTTTAACTAATCTCTCTCTCTCTCTCTCTCTCTCTCTCTCTCTCTCTCTCTCTCTCTCTCTCTCCAAAATTTCAGGACTGGAATTGGGTCGACATCAAACTTTTTTCATTTATTTTTCACTAACAATTTTTGCAAATCGATTGATAGAATATTCTCAATGGCCTCTTGCCAACGTTCCACTAGCTTGTCATTGCCTTCATGGTAGAAATCGCCGAGTCTTAATTCGAATATTCACCGAGCCACATTTTCAGCTCTACCTCGTTGTTAAACAAAACTCCTCGCGAACTACTGGCGAGCGACTGAAAAGAGGAATAATCTGAAGGCGTTACACCTAGGGAATATGATGGGTGCGGTAGAACTTCCCAACCGAGCTCTTGAATAGCGAAGTGAAGGCAAGCGTTGTCATGTTGAAGAAGCACGCTGTATCCCTGGTCTGATTGTTTCAGCTGCATTACCCTTCGACAGAAGGTAACGGGCGACGGTATCATGAGAGAATCCTATCTACTGGTTCAATTCCCCAGTGGATGAAATCAGTCAATTGATCCTCACTAAACTGATCAGGCCAACTGGAAAGCAAGAAGTTTGTGTGCCTAAATTTCCTGTCTTTGAAGCATGGAAACCATTTCTGTGCAGAAGCGCCGTCTCCGCGTACAGAACAAATGTCTCAAGCAGCTTCGGCAGTTTTGAACCTTAAATGGAAACGAAGAGAAGGAAGGGAAGCAGTTACTCGACATCGTCCCATCTTAAAAAAGATAAAATTCATTGCAATTTAAAAAATAACATAAACAAAAGTTGTTGAGGATGAATAAAGCTACAATAAAACAAAAAAACAATACGATAAGGATATTTTTCGAGTTAATTCGTGGAAAAAGCGACCGAATTTATCTGACAACCCAATACTTATTGAAGTAATCATTATGAAATAATTTGATCTTGTCTTAACACCAAATACTGTGGTTCTTTCCACTTTTCGTTCTTTGTATGTCAGTAGTGTATAATATGGTCGTTTTAGATTCCGTTAAAAATCTTTTGTATGGCATCTGTTAGAATTCAGAAATCTTTTATCGGAAATCTATTTAGATTAATAAATGTTGAAGGGGAAAATGAATGAAAAATTAAGTTATAATGGAAATGGTTGGGTATAAGTTAAGGCAACAATTTGCTTTTCTCAATTCTTGTCTGTTGTCGATGGCTGGCCTATGTTGTGTAAGGGAAATAACTTCTTTGATGCGTAGGGCCCTGATATTTCTGCCAGCAATTCAGATATTAAAAGTGACGTCATTAATCCGCGCATATATCTGGTTGCTTTTTGACCAATCAGGTGCATCTGTGGGAGGAGCGATTTTTACTATTCAGATACGCAAAACTCAAATCGCGTAGCCAATCAAACATTTACACCCGTCACCGCACATAATGCGAAGGAGACATTTGATAATATAGACACAAGTGCACTCTGCATGAAAATAAAGACTGGATGGTCACGATTGGGCAGGGTTGAGGAATGTCTATTCAGGAATAACTTGAGCATAAACAACAATGACAACAACAACAACAACTACTACTACTACTACTACTACTACTACTACTACTACTACTACCACTACCACCACTACTACTACGCTACTACTGCCACTACTACTACTACCATTGCTGTTGCTACTGCCACAACTTCTATTATTGCTGCTACTACTGCTACTGCTACAACTAATATTACTACTGCAGACAAGCAAACAGGGAAGCCTTTACGTAGTTGCTTGATCCGCCTGCAATAACAACCAAATAGCCATAAATCACCACCAACTGTCTGAAGAAGAGAGACAACATATATATATAGAAGTTGGCGAGATGGTCACGATTGGATCACCCTTGATCATGGGTCCCCCTCGTCAATACTAACTTGTGGTTCACAACAAAGTACAAAAGCGCAGGCGGCGCTGCGGGGATGCGGGGCTATGAAGCTTGTTTCCCAACCATGTGGTCCTGGGTTCAGTCCCGCTGCATGACATTTTGGGGAAGTGTCTTCTTCTACAGCCCCAGGCCGACCACAGCCTTGAGAGTTGATTTGGTCGACAGAAACCGAAAGAAGCTCATCGTGTGTGTGTGTGTGTGTGTGTGTGTGTGTGTGTGTGTGTGTGTGTGTGTGTGTGTGTGCGTGCGAGTGTGTATTTTGCGTTTGCCTCCACCGCTTGTTAACAGATGTTTGTATGATTCCGTTCACGTAACTTTACGCTTCGGCAAAGGAAGACCGATAGAAAAAGTACTAAGCTTGCTTACAAAAAAAAAAAAAATTTAAATAAGTACTGCCGATAAGGGGTCGATTTATTTGACTGTACCCTTCAAGGTGGTGCCCCAGTATGGCTGCAATCCAATAATTGTTGACACAAGTAAAAAGATGTCGTCATTATTATATGATCTTCCAGCACTATACACTACACTTTGCCACAACCGTACATCACTACACTACAGCACTAGCTCCCACACTGTAATCCACAATTTGATGTGTGTGCAACTAACTGCGTACAATAACAGCAGCAGCAACAGTGCCACCACCACCACCACCACTACCACCAGCAACAAAAACTACAACAGCTGCTGTAACCACAACAGCAACAACAACAGCATCGATAATGTTTATAGATGTAGCAGCACCACCTACGCTGTCCGTAACGAAGTCTCATTGATTCGGCACGGACTGGAAAAGATGATTAAATAAACAACAATTTTCCGTGACTCGATGGAGGTGGATGAGAGGGCGGAGTGGTGGAGAGAGAGAGAGAGAGAGAGAGAGAGAAGAGAGAGAGAAGGGAGTATTGGAAAAGATACGGAAATATAGTGACTGTGCGTGTGCGTGACAATTTATGTCACACATAGACAAACAGATAGATAGATAGATAGAGAGAGAGAGAGAGAGAGAGAGAGATGGACAGATAGACAGATAGATAGATAGATGGCAGACAGAATACGTAGAAAAGCGAGGGAGAGAGAGAGAGAGAGATGGAGAGAGAGCGAACAAAAGATTGTTTGCATGTGATACGTATGTGATGTATGTGGTGGGGTGGGGAAGACTAAAGATTTAATTCCACGTTCTAATCTATCTGTGGTCGGTTCATCATCCTCATTGAGAGATGGTGTAGGCGGTGGGGAAACGGAGCTAAAGAAAAAGGAAGAGATGGAGAGAAGACAAGATAAAAGAGAGAGTGAGAGGGCAGAAGATAAAGAGATAGGGAAGAAGAGATGGACAGATAGAAGTAAGGACACAGAGAGAGAGGGAGAGAGAGAGAGAGAGAAAGAGATTTTGAAGGAAAGAAAGAAAGAATAACAAAGTAAGAAAAATGGATATAGAGAAAGAAAGAAGCGTGAGAGAGATAGAGAGAATAAACAGAGAAAGAGCAGGAGATTAAGAAATTAAGAGGGAAGAAAGAAAAAAGAATGACTGAATGAATGGATGGATGGATGGATGAATGAAGCGTGAGAGAGAAGGAGGGAATAAAGACAGAAAGAGAAACAGAGAAAGAAAGAAATTGGGAAAACCGAAAAGGAAAGAAAGAATATAAACAAAGATTGAGAGACAGAGATTAAGAAATGGGGTAGAACGAAAGAGTTTGTGTGTGTGTGAGACAGAGAGATAGGAGGGAGGGAAGGAAGTAGAGAATGAAGATAATCCGGTGAGAAACAAAGAAGGAAAGGAAAGAGGGAAAGAAGGCGCAGTTAGGGATCACTCAGTAGGAAAAGAGGGAGCTTACTAAATCTGTTTTGGCAGAGACTTACGCAATGGATTAAAGTGAATCTGTGTGTATGTGTAGGTATATATATATATATACAATTATGAATAGGTGCGTGCATGTATGTAGAGATAATTATATTAAGATGTGCCTACATGTAGGTCTATGTAATTTTAGAGGTGCGCACATGTACGTGTATATATATGTATATATATATATATATATATATATATATATATATATATATATATATATATATATATATATATATATATATATGTATGTATGTATATATATGCGTATATATATATACATATATATATATATATATATTAAGGTATGTGTATTAGGTGTGCGTTAGTGCATGTACATAATTAAAAGGTGCGTGTGTAAACATACATACATATATATAAGTGTGTGTGTGTGTGTGTGTGTGTGTGTGTGTGTGAATATCGTTATATAGATATATGCAAATACATATATATATATACACACAGAGATAAAGAAAGAGAGAGATGCGTGTGTCTATGGATATATCATCTTCAAAGATGTATGCGTGTGTATAATTATATACAGGTGTATATATACATAATTGTCTATAGGTACCTGTGTGTATAGGCATTCATTAATCTGTTACATAGTACCCAACTGTACATAAACACTTTAAATACACACACACTCAAACACATGTTCGTGCTTATGTGTGTATACATACACATATGTATAAACATACATGCATGTATATGAACACAGGCGTTCATAAACACACCTCCATATGTAATACACACGCAAAGAAATATATGCATATATACACACATCTATACAAGTACATATAACTGTATGTACATATACATATACGTATATATGTGTGCATGCATTTATTTATATGTATATATATATATATATATATATATATATATATATATATATATATATATATGCAAAAAATTGTATAACCATATTTGCGTATGAGTATATGAATGCATGTGTGTATGTCTGTATACAACCATGTATGGATGGATCCATGATAGCGCAAACGGGACAAATAGAGCTCAATACATGAATCTATACTTTTAATTATTATTATTATTATTATTATTATTATTATTATTATTGTTGTTGTTGCTGTGTGTCGTATTGAGCTTGTATGGCTCATTCGTCTAACGACACGTGTCTGCATCGGTTTCGTAAGTTTTTGACTTTATTTTGTTGCTAAAGTTTGTTTCCTGTTAATTTTCTTTTCGAAAAATTTCCAAAAATTCCCCAAAAAATTTAGTATGGCGGAGCTTTCTTCGTCAGACCAACAAGAGAAGATGGTCGCAGGTGGGAATCAGTGTCTTCCTACGCCTGCCAGTCAAGCTAACCTGTCTACGCCACAAAACATAGAAGGTGGTAGCAACAACGACAACAGTAGCAGACAATATGAAAAAGATTTTCCTTTGCTCCCTGCACTGCCATCGCCACCACGGCAAGGGAAGGAAGAGACAAAGAAAAACTGTGAAAATGGTACCGCATTCGCCGCCACCACCACCAGCGGCAGCAGCAGTTCAACAGCGACCAACAACAAAATAATAAAAGAAAAAAACGAAAGTTTAAAATCAAAGAGTACGATGTTTGAGGCAGCAACTCGAGAGATTTACGAAGGGAGTTTTCTTCAGGAAGATGAATATAAAGAGGCAAGAAGTATATTAAAGAAAGTTGGGAGAAATATCCAACTTAATGTTCCCGTGTCTGTTCAACAAAACACAGATTTAACGGACAAAGCGAATAGCGTAAAGAGCAGGTAGGTGGAGCAGGCTACACAACAACAATTGAAAAAATGTCTGCGTTCACTCTGGAGCAGTAAAACTTATGTAGCCAGGGGTAAGAGATTTGGAACCGTTTAGGTGAGATTCGGCTCAGAAAAGGGGGCCAAACATCACTCCACCAGCACCCTAACCAGTGATGAACTGACCCTGATTCCAATTTACATTGGCCGAAGAATATCCCAAAGCGGAATGCGAAAGCCTCTCAAACATACTCATTTAGCTGACAGGTATCGACTAGTCCATCCCAATGCACCGATGTGGACTTGGTCAAACCGCAACGGGTCGTCCAGATCGTATTTAGGTAAGATTTTCTGTAGATAGCGAAAGCATAAGGTGTCCACATTTTGAAATAGTCAGCTCCACAGGCCACAAATTCGTGGTATGTACGCTCGATCTAGATAGGTTACATAGACAGGGACCCGGTTACTGGAAGCTGAACGCGTCGTTCCTGAACGCGTCGTTCCTGAACGCGTCGTTCCTGAACGCCAGGCTTACAGGGACCGGCTTAGAGAGCTAGTTAATAATTAATAATAGATGGTGGCTCACCTTGAAAAGAGACGATTAAGTTTAGCAAGTAAGTAGCCTTAGAGAGAAAGAGATAAAGTAGCAAAGGAATTAGGAAATTAGAAGAAGCACTGGTGAAAGGGATCGTACTGGCATGCTTGCGGCGAAACTGACCCTAGGCCATCGTTTCTACGCAAAGCATAAAGGTTGGGCAGTCGGGGCTAAGGCACGTTCGCTTAGACACGAGTGAATGCAAACTGTTCTATGGGCCCGGGTGGCAGAGGCAAAACGTGGTCTTAAACCCACAATTCGGTCTTTGGCGAATCAGGACAACCGCGGGCCATTCCAAGTGGATGTGCGAGGCTTTTTACCGGCATTTTGCTCATCTGTTTGGGGCGAGTGGCAGCACCAATTGCATGGTGAACTTCGTTACATACCTCGACGGGCTCCTGCGACTCTCAACAGAAGAGTCGGATTGCTGTGAGCGGTTGATCACAGCTGCTAAAATAAAGGAAGCCATGGCCGGTCACACCAGATCGCCAGGTTTAGTTGGTTTATCCTTTGAGCTGTACGCAAGTATGCCAGAGACGTTCGGCGACCTCTTGGCAGACATCTACCTGAACTGGCAACAGAACGGGAGAATTCCGGCCTTTGTTAGCCGAGGTGTGGTGACTCTTCTGAGAAAGAACCCGGACAAGGGGGATAGCGCAGATAACACAAGGTTAAAGATGTTTGCCAAGATATTAGCGAAGAGGCTGGCGCTTGTCGGTGGGTTGATTGACGAGACACAAACATGCTCCATCCCCAAACGATCCATCCACGACAACCTCCATCTCATGCGAGCTGGATCTCGACAATTTACGGCGGCAACTCCTCGCTGGTCAAGGTCAATGGCCACCTATCGGAATCGTTTAGTATTTTGCGCTCGGTACGCCAAAGTTGTCCGCTCTCGCTCCTTCTGTATGCGTTGAGCTTACAGCCATTTCTACAGAAAATGGAGGCGTTTAGCGTTTTCTGCGAGTGCTAAGATGCGAGAGAAGCATGTCGGCGTATGCAAACAACGTCACTGTAGCCGTGTCGGACGCCGTGCACATCGAGGCGATCAGCACCGCTCTAAAGGAATATGAAGCGGTGACACGAGCGAAGATTAACCCGGACAAATCAATAGGCCTGCAACTTGGCACTTGCAGAGGCAGGTCTATGTCATCCAAGAGTTGGAGGGCGCTGGACAGACGGACCGGTTAAGCTACTCAGAGTCTGATTCGGTCCAGATCTCCAGGGAGCGCTGACTCAACCAGAAATGGGCTGAAAGGAAGCTGTCCCTGAAAGGTCGGGCAGAGGTGACGAATATTTATATCGTATCCGTCTGACCGTCTTCCACGAGTCACGCCTGAAAATGTTGCAGCGTATACTCTTTCGGTTTCTGTGTTAGGAGTGCATTCCTCTTGTTAGGCAGTCCATCTGTTGTCAACAGCTGCTGAACGGAGGGCTGGGCATGCCGTGGTTACTGATGCGCAGGCATTGCACTGAGGCTGTGGTATCTGCAGCGTTTCCTTGACGGTGAGTGGGTGTGATCGCCTTTCGTCAGACGCGCTTTTCCTCAACTCATCCCATTAGCGGAGCTACAACTCTGGGTCAAGCTGAGACCGAGGGAGGACGAGTGGCACCTTGAGTGGAGACAAGCCCTCTTAGTCCTCTACTGGTCGGGCAATGCAGTCGGTGGAAATTTACCTTGGCGGGGGTTAGTGGGGGACAGGTGTGACGACGTCCTTGGGGAGGCTCTGAACTTCAATGAGAAACAACTGGCTGATCTCATCCGGAGGACTTTTGGGCTGGGGCCTATGGATAACTTCCAGCAATTTCTGGCTTGGCAATGCTACCGGGTTGCGTTTCAGATTCGAGATAAACACGACAGGTACGGTAGTGCCACCAGGCGGAGCTGCCTCAGATGGGTGCAGAGCGATAAAACCGTTCTGCACGCACTCGTCCAGAGCCCGACAATTTCTGACGTATGGGTTTATGTCAAGCACTTGCTGCTACGTGTCGCACGAATCCAGCTATCAAGCGAGTCTATTAAGATTGTTCTGCCCCCACTTCCTTTGGTCAGGAAGGCCGGGCAGTTTTCACATGCCTGGTGGCCATGGCGAAAGAGGTTGTGTGGTGGACAAGACTGAAAGGGCTGAAGACGGGTACTTCCCTTTCTGGTGAATCTCTGATCAACTTTTTCAGGCTGCATTTGAAGAGGCGAATCAGAGTGGAGAGGGAGGTGCTCCCTTCTAGCAAATTTATTGAAAGATGAACGAGAGTGGCGAGCGTGGTTCATAAGAACGGGCCTGCTCTGAGCATGGGCTTCTCAGTGGAGTAAAAGAGAGAAGCGTTTGCCTAAGTGGTCAGGAAAACCATGATTTTATGTGGGATTTGCACGCTGTTCCCTTGGAAGTCTTCCCCTATTGGGGGATTGCAATTGCTCGACTTCATTATTCATTTTTGTTATTGTTTTATATGTTTACACGGTAAGACTTTCCGTTTGTACCTTTGTATTTGCGTCCCTGTGTGTTCAATGTAGGCCCATGTGACCAATAAAGAAAACATTATTGCATGCTGCATCTGGTCCTTTGATATTGTCCTCAATATCTCTGGCCCTTGTGGCTAATAAAAGAAATAATAATAATGATAATGATAATAATAAAAATCCTTTCTACTGGAAGCACACTGACTTTACCTGGAAACAATTTCTACGTTGGATTTCCTCTGCGTCATGTCTTTCATTTAATTTCATTTCGCATTCTTCTGACAGTTATAACCTGGCTCATTTCCAACTTTGCAAGAATTGTCGTTCCGACTTCTGCATCCTTCTTAGCAGTAAGTCCCTGTGCATAAATCTGGCATTTGAACGAATTAGTTGGTGCAGTTTAAACCTCTCTCATTCCTTGCTCACTCTATCCGCATATGTAGTAAAGTCTGTGTCATCACCTTTCTCAATGTTCAAACACTTCCAATGTGTGTTGAACAACGAGATTCTTTTACTGAACATCTTTCATAAAATATCAATTGTGACCGTAAAATTTATGTCAGAAGATTTTTTTAGGCCTTTTTGATGCTCTGTTGTTGCCAGTTTCCTCAAAATTAGACCTGTTTTCATTTCGTCAGTCCAGTCTTGACATTCTTTTTCGAAAATCTGTTCAAATCTTCAGTAATATGCTTCAAAAGTGATTCCTTCTTCCGCGTCATATTTAAATTCATTTATTGAATTCGCTACATGGTCTGGCGAAAACATATTTTCAGGTTTTGGTACCAACTTTATTAGTTGTAGCATTTGTTGTTGTAACATTTGTTGTTGTTCTTGTTGTTCTTTGAGTTTTTGTTGCTGTTTCTGCAACTCAACTAAGCCAATCAATAAGTTTTCTATGATTTTACAAATTTTTCGTAAAATGTGTACAACAAAACGTTTGTTACTCCTCTGTCGAGTTGTTTTTTTCCACGTGAATTTTTTTTTAAATTTCCTCTGTGTTTTTTAACGTCGTCGACGCGAATTGTTTATATCCTCGTTGCCACTGTTATGATGTGGTGTTTTCCACAGTTATAGTGTGTAGCTACTGTTGTAACTGTAGCTCTTATAGTACTAGGAACCACGATATTTTCTTGGTATCGGATACAGAGTATCTCTTCTATACCGGAATGGTAATACACCGCTTCGTCTATCGTGCTATCGCTGATAGCTCTGCAAGGCACCGACTTTGAACCGTCTACCTTTGACACTGAACTCCAAATGAGAACTCGTACAACGACTATACAATGACTGACATACAACTCCCTGTACTGGTTGATGTCGCCTCACTTAATAATGTCTCCCTCATACCACTTGGCCCGTGGGAGTGGTGTACCATTTCCACTACAATACATACATACGTACGTACGTACAGGCACACATACATCTTCAGAGTTGGAGAAGAGCTACTGTGCAGGTACTCTGAGACTACAACTGTCTCATGCGACCCAAAGGAGGTTGTATTGGTCTACCTAGACAGAGGCTTGCAGGCGATTCAGGTATCATATCAACAAAAAGCAATGCGTAAGTACATACTCCATACGCTAGGTGGTAACAGCAACATTGACAGGAACAGAAGCCTCTCCTGCGATAGATACATTACATCCCTCCTAGAAGGATATGCCTTCGTTATCCACGAACGGGAGATAGTTATTAAATACCTGATAAACAAGAGGGACAAGGATATCACCACATCTCTATGTTGTGATAAAAAGTGTCGGCTCTTCTATACCGGTGTGGAAAATATCTCCCACATCAGCAGTAGCTGTCCCAAAATGTCTACGAGATACTACCTGCCCCTGAGGCATGATATAGTTCAATAGATTATTTACAGTGCTATCCTCAAAGAGGACTGCCCTGGAGTATACCTCAAAGACATGTCAGAACCAGCAGGTATTCACACCTTTAACTACAAGGAATAATGGTGGAACATTCCAGTAAAAGCATCGATTCGGTGCAAACATAACATATCTGAAATGTTTCAGTGGGACAGGGAATAAAAGTCATTCACTGTTGTAGAGATCAGCTGCCCAGCGAATATGAATGTACGATTAAAAGTCCAGGAAAAAAGAGAACATATATGGTGAATAATTGTGTGACTTACAGCTCCTCGACCCTGATTGTGAAATCTCATTTGTATCTATCATCATAGGTTCATTGAGTAATGCACCAACAAATTTGCACGGCGGAAGAGCAAAAGAAACTGGCGCGGATTCTCTAAATCCAATCTCTTAGTGGCACAGTGAAGATTTGTAAGACATTTCCAAAATTCTCCACGTGAGCTTCTTATGTCAATAGATGAACACACTTGGGTGCATGAATCGACAATTCTACCAAAAAACACCAACTCAACCACATATTCACAAACATCTGGAACTCGACTCAAAGGTCCTGTCGCTTTGTTAGCGACCGGCTTGAACTCTCTTCCATGCAGAACAAGTGAAGGACTCCCTCTCCACATAGGTAAGAAGGAGCCAAAATCACTACCTAAAAAGATGTAAAGTTACGGAAGCGTCGATGACAATTCAAATCCAACTAGACCTCAAAGAGAGAGAGAGAAACCATCTTCAAAGAAACGTATGACGTAATGTATCAAAATCTGAAAGGAACCTACAAGGTTGA